>NC_051154.1:427485689-427676323 GCF_013339745.2 Dermacentor silvarum
TTTTCTAAGAATGTTTTGCTCTCGACCTTCCATTGTGGCTTTTGTTAAAAAAATTACTCTATAGTAAAGCTACCTTCAGCTCTTGTCACTGGCTTGCATGATGATACTCATTTTGTGCGTGTCAATTCGCCGAACTGGATGTGCGTAACGCTACCCATGTTAACAACAACAATCGTGAAGTGCCAGGGCCTTTGGACCACATAGTATGGTGGCCACCCACGCCGGGCGGGCGTCAGCAAACTCCCTTGCCTTAGCAAAACGTCCATCATCCGTAACGTATAGTCCAAGAAGTGTCTCACCGGTGAACATGTACGGCGTGTTTACCTGCAGGGCAGTGCTTTTTCTCCCGGAACGTCCAAATAAACATTGATCTCGAACCCTGCAGTTCTGGCAAAGGCGTATATAGTGAGTGGCCGCGCTCGCGTTGGTTGCATGCATTGGACATTAGGAGTCGGGCGCAGACTCTTCATCACGTGTCAAAACTTACTGCTTTCGGAAGCTTCCAGACTAATGCTAGCGCGTCGTTCCGTTCCGTCTACTTAATTATCCCCGTTTTTATTGGCAGTGTCACTCTGTTTATGTTACGCGTGTGGAACGCGCCGCCTTCCTCGACAGAGCGCAAAGGACATCGACGAGCGAAAAGACGACATAGTACTTGCTTGGTATTTCACTCATCCCTGCTTTTAACACTGAACCTAAGAAACCGCCTGAAGTCGAGTAGACGCATTACTGAACACTCTGCCTTGCATTTGGACCCAAATTTCCGCGCAACGTTCCGTTCGTCGTGCGTTATGGGAACTGCAAACTATATTTGACTAGCAGAACTGTTGAAGTTTTCTGAACTTCTAGGAAGCCTACTTGTGAATCAACCGCTAGCCGTAAAAGGAGTGCGACTGCATGCGAAACGTTCTCTTAAAGGGCCCCTTACAAGGCCACATAGGAAATTTCGGTTATACGGTCCAAGTTGTTACCAGTTGGAAGTTGGTTAAGAAGACCCTCTTGGGGACGTTCTGCCGCAAGAATTTTTTTCAATTGGTTTCTTAATAGCCGAGATAGAAATATTTCAGTACCGCAAACCTATGATTTCAGGAGGCGAGTGTCACCGCCAACAAGGAGACTCTCTCCACTTGCTCAATGTAAGCTCCGCAAGTGAAATTCCTTCCCTGCGTTCTCTCATACCGGAGCTGGAGGATAGCGTGACGCGCACGTCACGGGTCCCGCCTTTTTTTTCCGCTGACGGTCGCGTGCGCGAGCAGTGGCCTCGCGCATAGCACGATTTTGCGCGCTGCGCGCGAAAACACCTGACTAGCGGCATAAGTCAGTGCTACACGAGCACTGAGGCAGACGCAAGCAGATCACAGAGCATGAGCGCCCGCTGGAAGAGGGTAGAAAATGACATAGTTTCGCTTTCAGCACGCGGGACTTCACGACGTGGGAACATGTAGACGAAACGGAAGTACCTCTCTCTTGCTACGGTACGAAGTAAAACAAAGACGTGCAGACATTCGGTTTCCAGGTCTCATTATTTCTCTAAACTTTAATTCGTCTATTGAAGCCGCATAGCAAACAAATAACGGCTGTTGCCTTGAATAACTATCGAAATCACGTGCCACTGAGAGTGACGTAACAACATAGGCGCTCTTGCGCATATACGTCCACTCTCCAGCTGGGAGCGCGGCACCCGCGAGAAGGGCAAACGGCGTTTTGTTTGAAATTTAACCTCTTTCCGCGGCGCGGAACGATGTATTACTTAGCAGACACGATCGTTAGCGGGCATTGTATGCACTGCGCTTGTCAGCTCAAAATGGCCAGACCTGGTGAGGGGCCTCTTAAAATCGGGCGCGCTCATGGCCCGTGGAGTTTAATGTATCATAGTGCACTCCTTACACCAATTGAATTTTCAAATCGGGTACAGAATTCACACAGCATTTTGTTCATAAGCGCTGTTTGACATCAGCCGGTTGCCTCCACTGATAATATGTTGGACACCACGATTGGCTCGCATCTGCCCTTACGAACAGCTTTAGCGTAAGAACTTTTTGTGTGTACGCGTCCGTATTATTTGTTCAGATAAAGTCCTCACTTCATCGCTACCGCCTTGAAACATGGACTAGCGCGTCTTCTCATCGCCGGCAACTCGTCTGGACATACATGCCACGGCCAGTCTTCTGTATTCACACACACACACACACACACACACACACACACACACACACACACACACACACACACACACACACACACACACACACTATATATATATATATATATATATATATATATCATGAGAACTTATTTCCTAGAACTGTCACAACTATCATCCTTGCGACACGCGAATTGTACTTTTTATTTTGAACTTGCACCCTCCTCTTGACTTTAGATTTACTGTTAACCGGCTTTTCCTCAATTACGACACGGCTTTTGAGAAAGTGCCCCCTATTCATTTACTGACTAAACTTTCAGGCCTAAATCTAGACGCTTCCGCTTTAGAATGTATTCGATGGCTCCTACAAGAGAGGCCGCAGTTTGTACGTGCTTAATCGTGCTTGGACATTCTCATGATCGTTGTCTCCTGTCTTCGCCAAAGAGGAATTCTTGAACCCCTGCGTTTTAATGATTCACTCAACATTAATGACTTGACCTTAACGACTTGACTCAAAATATCTCTTGTGATGACCGTTCTCGTCGATGACCACTGCGCTCGTGACCACAGTCATTGCTAACTCAAACAGCACCCAGCAAAATCCCCTCCTGAAACTACTAGAATGGGTAATATTTGGCTTATGAGCACTATGTGTGGATTATACACAACGTTCGCTCACGCATGTAGATGGGGGTAGTACGCAGAGGGCGCGTAGGTGCCCTGAGCGGGGGAGCACTGGTGTCTTAGCGCTGTGGTGGATGAACATAGAACGTTCGCTGATGATAACGCGGGGCGGTATGTACCTTGTAATTGTTTTCTATATTATTCCTTCAAACTGTATGCTCGCACATTACTACAAATGAAGTCTAATACTATTTCTGCTAGAGTATCAAATGCATTGTTTTAATTCTTGCACAGCTACATTGCCGTAGGGCTCTTTGCCCTTGCTATAGACTGCTTCTAGAAAATTTTGTAATTTTTTTTATTGGGTGCACCTACGGTGCCGAAAAGAAAGGTGGGCAGCCATACCACACGTTTCAGCGTCAAAAAATTTTAATCCAGATATTCATAGGCACGAAAGTAATAATAAAGAAAGCATTACCCGTAAACCCATCGAGAAAAACTGAAAACAGTCGGTGAGAGTTAATCTAGAAAATTATAACAAACAAAAATAGGAAAATTCTTGGGTTGAATTATTAACAAACCAAAAAACAAAACAGATTAAGCCGAATTTCGCAAAAATAAAAACTGAGAACTCTGAATCCTTGCTAAAGCTACGCTAAACCATAAATTTTTCTGTGTTCATATATGTCGTGATTTATGCTGACCCGGTCATACTATTAGCATTAGTCACACTGCTGTGCGTAAATTTTGCATTTCGAAATGCTATGAAAAAATTAAAAAAATGTTGCACCGAGTTTATATTTGTATAATTGGACAGGCGATAGACCTGTGATAAGTGATATATGTGGCGTTGCTGATTTTCGCGCTTGTTAGAGTGGGTCTAAATATTGCCCTCAGTCCTGTGAGAAATGTTATGTGGCAGTAAGATTACATTAGGGCAGAGAAAAAAAAGGTGGGGGGGGGGGGTTAAGTAGGCACGATGTGTGGGAAAAGTTTCAAGTTTGCTGGTAAACAGGGTTCTCTTAGATAGTTGCTATAGATACTAGGCTTGTCCCTCTATCGCAGCGTCATCAGACACATGTGGAATGTGTCTGGTGTCCTGGGAACTACAGATGAGACGTCCTTTACGTGAGGTTCTATGGCTCTTTGTTCGTGAGGTGGGGCAATCTTTAAAACTGCGTAGGTTAATTACAGACTTTGCGGAAAAATCACTAGTAGAGGAGTTAAAAAGGAGTTACACGGGTTTTTTGCGAAGCGCGGAGGATCTTTGTCAGGTGCCCTGCTACATTTAGGTGATCTTTTATCTAACAGGCCACGATTTAAATTCATTTTTCCTATGTATGTATTTATTGTTTTAAAGCTATGTCATGCTGCAGTTCAAGCTATGCATTTTATCAATATTACATAGCTCACAAAAGCTGTACATTAAATATTCGCTCATGTTAATCATTTATTTTTCCGTACCGCTGAGGATAGCGCCATTCCAATGGATACATATTGCTCCGTCCTGTTGTTATCTTTGGTAATAAACAAAATGGAACTACAAGACACCTAATGCTTGGGCGTGATGGAGATGTTCTGGTGGTAACTGAGGCTACGTTTATAGGTTTTAGTGCTTTAAATGTTTCCAAAATGTTTCTATCTAGTTTTTCATGCTTGCGAACTTTATTATTTAATTCAACGCAGGTTGGAATATATGTTCAAAGGGCGTTTTTACGGGGGCGCTAAGGATAATTAAGTGATCGGTGAAGTAATATGCCAACTACCGGCACTTTTTTGACATATTTCGCTCGAAAACGGCATTAGAGAGTTATAGCTCAGCGGGTTTAGGGGAGAGCGAGCGAGCGGAAACGGCAGCGGAGCGCAGCACGAAAGAAGAGTTTTAACGCGATAGCGTTAAAGGGGCTCCGTGTCGCAGAAAATCCGACGTTGGCGTCGGTGTGGATGTCGGCGTCAGTGGCGCAGAAAATAATTCCGAACCACCCCGACCGCGCAGGCCCTCCGCGTGGTGCAAGGTGTTAGTGAACAAAAATGGAATTTCTCAGAGTGAAATCCATCAGAAAAATGGTAAAGTACGACTCAACCAGAACCTACAGACATGGTAGCGTCGGTCTGTTATTTGAATGTACGAGAAAACATAATTCTGTTACCTGGAAACTCAAACACAAACCCCTTTTGCCAGCATTTCTACCATGCCAACAGCGGCGCGCTCGGGTATACTACTTGCGAAAATCTTATCCAAATGGCCCTCGCATCCTTGGCAGATCAAATTGGGACTTATACCCCTCACACACGGGCAAAAGTAAAGTCCTTTGCAGGAAAGCCCTTTTGTTACTTAGAAGGACCCTTTGCAGAAAGGAGTTGCGCCGATGACACATGGCAGCGCACTAACTTCTTTAGGTGGTTCCTCAAAAGAACGCCAAAAAAGCGCTGCTTGATAAAGCAACACGAGCGAAAACATTTACATAAAGCTGCGCATGTAGATTACATTTACTCATTGTAAACCTAAAACCATTTTTTCCCATTTTTCATGGCTTATAATGCGCATATTTGGAATTTACCATGGCGGCGCTAGAGACGTGCGCCGAGCGTTTGAGAGTAAAGGTAGAGCAAATTTTTCCTCTTCGAGAAATCGCATTACCGCTAAAATTTAAAACATTTTCCAAGGTAAAATAGATACTTACGGGGCACCTCAGTTATGTAACAGGTTTTCTTCTATTGATGAGTTGTGCGCGCTGTATGCGAGAGTATAACTTTCCGCTTGAAAAGTAGATGCCCAATCTTCTTTCCCGCAAAGGAACTTTGCCGGGAGGGAGATACTCCTTTGTCGTGTGTCACTGCGCTTGAACGCCTTTAGGCCGTTTCACATGGCGCGATTGGGGCGAAAGAAATCGTTCTGTCGTGCACGTCGCAGAGCGATTTTCGCTGGCTGCTTTCACATGCGTCTTTGACCGCGCGATTTCCGTTGCAGCGACGCCCAAGGTTGTTCCCTGCTCACGAAGTATCCGTGCCTGCATCGTTAAATAAAACCAACATGGAAACTAGTCAAATATTACAATTTCATATTATTTTTTTGAAAATAGAATAGTACACTATTTTTCAGACTTTAAAAGCGCTGAGGCTATGCGATCGCTAAGTCCGCAGTTGCGGCGAGGGAAAACGTTGCACAAACTGCATAAGCGTACGGCCTGGTGGGGTGGTTCTGTTTTGTACACTCCAGTTTTGTTGTTGCGGTACGACGGAAGCCACAACTCTTCCCCTGGAGGAGTATTTGCCTCTCCAAAAGAAGAAGCTACTATTGAGTGTGCAAGCGCCTGGCACAATTTGTAGCAATGAAGAGTTGACGACGGCGATGATCATGAGCGTACGTGCCGTATGTTGAAGGCGGCGTCAGCTCCCGACCTGGATAGCATGCAGTAGAGATGGGCAAAACGGCTCACTTCAGTGAGCGGCTCGGAACGGCTCAGCTCACTGAAATGAACCGGTTCATTTGAACGGCTCACCGGTTCACTTAAACGTGTAACCTGTGTTATGCATATTCTATAGTTATGTGGCTTTCAAAAAAATGATATATGCATAATTTAATAACCGTGGTATTGGTATTTTCGCTATGTTTAGAGAATATATTTACATATATTAAAAGCGTGAATAGAAGCTTTTTTTCTGATATTGGGGATAAAATGCTTATGATGCTGTGACAGGTAGAATGCGACGTACTTTTTTCAGAAAAACAAATGTAACTTCATCGTCCTTACAGAAGCTCGTCCGCTTTTGGGATACCTTAAAATCAACTTTTGTCAAACTAAGAACACAAAATGATGGTACATTATGTTTCATCCTTTAGTCATTTATTCACATACGTATGTTCACTATAATATGAGTAAGCTGTAACGCCATGCAATATGAATGTAGAAATCATTTCTTGAAGTACAATACAAAAATCATACGAAAGATCCACAAAACTGCCGCACGTATTTTTCGTTTTTTTTTTCTCTCTTGAGTGCACGCGCGATACTGGCGATCGTGCCATCATACACCAGGACAAAAAAAAAGAAAAAAAAGAAATGAAGTTCTATTACAACACAACAGATCATTGGCCTCGTTTTATTGACGTGCTAATGATACACGCTCAGAAAATGCGCTGAAGTGGATGTCATAGGCGACATTTTCATGAATACACTAATTAGCACAAATGGAGACCAGGACGTAAACTGTACGTTCACCTCTCGTCGTTAAAGGGCCCCTAAACCACCCAGAGGTCGAAATTTAGTTGTGGTGTTGCAGTTGTGCACGAGTCTACAACGAACACGTAGCCGCGAGAATTTTTCCAAATGGTGCCGTAATAGCGGAGTTACACGCGTTTGATGATCGAAAAACGGCCCTCGCTCGTTTCGCTCTTTCCTTAGCTACTCTCCTCATCGGCTGATCTCCCCTCCTCGCCGAGTGCTTCTCGAAAGGTCACGTGACAAACGTCATCGCCAACGCGCTTCTCAAAACACTGCATACTTCCGGTCACGTCCACGCTAGCGGCACATTTACCGACGGCGAACCGTCCGCCAGTGCCGTAGAACGTTTGCCGCGCGAGAGGTGTCCAAAGTAGACGGCAGTTCGGCCGGCGCCCCGCCCGCTGCACCATCAATGGCCCAATCGACGACCGCTAACCTGCGCGCCTCCGCCACCGGCAACGAAAACATCCGCTGCCGCTGAGAGACGACGGGCTCGGTTGTGCTCGCATCGCAGCCGACGGCGCCGCTAATATCAGCGTATTTTTCTTCTTTGTGTACAAGTATTGAGTAGCACTGACAATTGGGCGAGTTGGTAGGGATGCATGGCTTCAGAACGGCGCAACAAGGAAGACGAACAGACGAAAGAACACACGAACACAAGCGCCGACTCACAACTAAGGTTTATTACACATCACAGAGCAGATTTATACACACACGTGGCCACACACAACGCAAAAAAAAACAACCAAAAAGCAGAACACGTTAACCATTCAGGTACAGGATTTCTTTATCCTGAAGCGCAATGGAGGGACAGCTGATACAAGACTGTTTTCAAAATAAAAAAACAGTCTTGTATCAGCTGTCCCTCTACCGTGTGTCAGCTGCCCTGACCGTATGTCAGGGCCTGCATAACGCTTTTGGACAGGCGCGCGCGTCGGGGCAATAACAAGCGATGAATAAAATAATAAAGAAATGTCCCAAGGCCTTCACATTTTAATATAAGACGACTTGTATTGCCCCTGGAAAACGTCTTCCCAGCAATGCATTAATGTTTAAAAGTGAAGCCAACTTTAAGGGGATTGGCGTAAGCTTGGTCTTTGTAAGCTGGCTTTCCCACGTTCTCTTTTGCAGTGAAACCGACTCAAAGAAAAATGCGATGTGAACGGGTCCCGATAACGCTATCGCAATCCACCCTTAAAGGCGAAGCTTAAGCGTCCTCCAATTTTATCTCAGCGATCCCTCGCTCGGTTGAGTGGAGTAAAGTCCTTTTAGAGTGGAGCGCTTTGCTGCGCCACCTGTCGAACAATGTTGGAGTTAGCATCAGCTCGCGGCCTAGCGCTCGCTTCAGGTTCTCGATCGCGGTCATCCACTTGAAATCATCGCCAAACGGCCTCGTTGCTGAAACTTCTCGCAGGATACAGAGGTTCTCATCTTTGGTGAAACACCTCGGAGGCTTTTTCGCCTGCAGGCGAGCCAACGCCACGTTTGAATATGACGCCGACGACATGCCGCTGTTCATGCGGGTGGTCCCCATATTTGTTTCGTAAAAACGCTGGTCCGCTGCGCGCGCTCCGCTGGGGAGAAGATGACTGTGGAACGAGCGGCCTGCTCCGTTAAACACGCTGGCCACCACAGCGTACCGCACATGCGCAGTGGCGTCTACGCTCGACCGCTGGGCCCGCTGGCCCATAAACCCGCTCAGCTATAACTCCTTGTTGATGCAAGTGCTGTTTCGAGTGGTGAAACGTTTGGAACCTACAACATGAAAATTTCTTCCGATAGTTGCTGACCCTTCTTTTGAATCAAGTGTTACCATGCTGGGCCTTCTAGTTCTCCGTAAGACATCGATCGAGTCTGCTAGTTATTTTTCTGCGATAGTTTGCCATGCGGCATAGAATGTTTTGTGCGTGCTAGTTATATATGCATCTATATTTGGTTATGCCCAATAAAATATAATAGCCCTGTCACACGGCAATATCATTTCGAACGAATGACATTCGCTCGTAATGTCATTTGTTCGCTGTCACACGGGAAATGTTATGACATTCGTTGAAAATGACATTTGCAAACGAATGAGTTCGCCGAACTCATTCGCATTCGTTTTGGAACCTCCTGGAACCACCAGGAGCCTACCAATCAGCTTAGCAAACAGTGCATGTTTCTTTCATTGTTTAACAAAAATAACTATTGCTTTGTAAATTTTGATTACTTAATGTTTTACTTTCATGACGTTTAAGTGCATGACAGTGCGTAATTTCCGAAAGCTGGTCTCAATCTAGTGACTAGGCGGCCGTCTGTGACTTTGGATGTGGCAGTCGTGTTTGTTCGCACCAGCCGCAGCGAGCAGCCACTTGGTTAAGCACGTGAGTGTTTATGGCGTGTTTTGCGATGGCACAAGACCAAGAAGGCGGCGATGTCGACATTAGGAGCCACGCGCAGTGGTCCGAAGGGGAAACCCACGCACTCATAAGAGTGTGGGAGGACCACTTAGGAGATCTGCGGCGTACTAAAGAAACGCAAAAGTCTACGCAGCCATTCAAGAGGAGCTGCACGCTGAATGGATCGATAAACCTCTGAAGGACGATAAAGTCCAAGATAGAAAACTTGGGAAACAAATACAGGTAACCATCGTGTCAACAACGTGATCGATAGCATTTTGTACTCCTGTTTCACCGTAGCACAGTGCCTGTTATTCAACACAGCGTTGCATTCGTGGCTGGTGCGGTTGCATGTTTGCAGCCTGTCGGCGACGATTGTTCCAATTTCGAGACGTCATTAGCGTTTCATTGTTACCGCCGAACCCTGCATGTCATTTTTCTGTCACAAGAAATAGGCGCGGAAACGAGAAAATGTAACGTGTGACGCTGCATTAGACGCCTGCATGCTCTAGCACATGTGGTATATGCGCTTCGGTCTGGTACTTCGAAGCGGCCACACCGTTCTGCTGACGCTATGCGAAACATACCGCTCCTGTCGCTGTTACCGAGCGCGCCTAGACGCCGCTTTGCAGATTAGTGAAGTGATAAAAAGAGCCGAGAGAGAATGTGGAAAATACTAGCAGAAGATATGCGAAATGCTTGGCATGCACCTGGATAGAGTTATGGATAAATATATGCAGTAAACATTGAAAATAAGGCGCAGTCTTCAAATATTAAAAAGAAGTCAAGCGTTACTACGTAGCTGATATGGCAATAAGAACCCTAGCACCGTGTTTTGTCCTCTAAACTTGTTGTTGGGTGTCTTTAGTTAGTGCAAGGGTCGTGTCTGATGCTTGCAATAGTAAAATCAGTGTAGTTTCCAAATCAAGCAAAGCCACGCAACGCACAAATGGCTGTGAACAAGTCTTTTTTATTAACTAGTTTCACAGAAAGGACCAGTCACCAAGTAATTGACATGTATTTTCAAACACAACTGGAGCCAGTGCAATTATTTTTTTTCTGGCAGACAAGTGTGAAGTAAAACCAAGTGATGTGGAATACATTTCATAGAAATTTTATACAATGACATTTTATTAAAGGGAAACTGAGACATCCACCCAAATGTAGCAATTTGCTACAATGGAAACCCAACCGGGTTCCTCGAAAGAAAGCCTCGCAGTTGAAGAAAAATTCGGCCTGGTCCGGGACTCAAACCCTGGACCACCGCCTTTCCGGGGCAGCCGCTCTACCATCTGAGCTAACCAGGCGGCTAGCAGATGGCAGGGCGAAGTCGAATTTGTCGACAACTCGAAGCAAAGGCAAGTATATGACGTAATAGTTCAGCGGAAATCCGCTAGGTGGAGATAAGTAATTAAAGGAAAACTGAGACATCCACCCAAATTTAGCAATTTGCTACAATGGAAACCCAAGCGGGTTCCTTTAATTTTCCCTTTAATTACTTATCTCCACCTAGCGGATTTCCGCTGAACTATTACGTCATTTACTTGCCTTTGCTTCGAGTTGTCGACAAATTCGACTTCGCCCTGCCATCTGCTAGCCGCCTGGTTAGCTCAGATGGCAGAGCGGCTGCCCCGGAAAGGCGGTGGTCCCGGGTTCGAGTCCCGGATCAGGCCGAATTTTTCTTCAACTGCGAGGCTTTTTTTCGAGGAACCCGGTTGGGTTTCCATTGTAGCAAATTGCTACATTTGGGTGGATGTCTCAGTTTCCCTTTAATTACTTATCTCCACCTAGCGGATTTCCGCTGAACTATTACGTCAATGACATTTTATCTTCACTGCAGAGAACTGCGCAAGAAAAGATGTACAGGGCAGGGTGCCATCTCTTCGAAATGTTTTTGGGAACTGCACAAATTCCTTGCAGCCCTTCCTGTGAATGATAAGTCTAATAACACATGACATTGGCTGCAGCAGTGCAACTGTTGAAGAGGTAACCATACCCACTCTTAGCTTGTGAACATTTCCAGTACAATGTTTATTTTTTCTCGTGTTAATGTTTCTGTATGTGTGTTTGAGCTCGTTGACGAGATAGTGCGTGGTACCGATTTCAGCTACGAAGATGCTGAGCTGGACGAAGACATCGCCAGCCATCCACCATCGCCAAACACATCGGAACGCGGTGACGACGCTGTTGTTCCCACAACCGAAATAGATGTGTTGGCTTCGCCACCTGCATCTGGCATTAGCAGGAAAATGCCAGTGGGAAAAAAACGCAGGGGGAATCTCTGGTTGCGCAGATGATTGAAGAGCAAAAGAAAATGATAATTGCTTACGAAAAATCTGAAGAAAAAATTCCTATTGGGAATGGATTTTTCTGCTTCAGGAGAGGGCTGCCGAGCGTGAAGAAAGATTGATTGCAGTCTTGGCAGACATAGGCAAAAAATAAATGCCTTCTCAACCACTCCACTTTCTTGAGTTATTCTTTTGCAAGAAACTTGTAATGACAGCACATGTATGTTATGCAACTGGTTTGTACTTCGCTTCAAATGCCCATTAACAACTGTTGCAAGCGAAATGTACCTATGTTTTATTCCCTTAGTAGGTATTCACATGAAATGCATGAATAACATGCATGGTATTCACGTTGAAAACACATCGGGAGAAATAGTTGCTTCTGAAAGATGGTTTGATGTAGGTATTTCATGCAGCAGATCTCAATTACGTGTTTTATGTACGCAAACTGTTTGCGCAAACTGTAATCTACATCACCTTTCGTACTGCTTCCGTTACCAAAGTTGAAGTTGAATTCATAATTACACCATGTTCACCTGTGACTCCGCTACTAGTGTGATCTCTTGGCGCTTAAGCCTTACAAATAGTTTTGGTACAGCAATAAGTTTCGCGCGCATGCATATATATATATATATATATATAGATAGATGTATGAAACTTACTTTCTAATCCAAGATGTGTTTTGTATCGTTTTCTGGGCACGTCAATAATAAAAGAGTTCATGCACCCTGTCACCTACCAGCCTTATTTGATATATGTATGTACAAGCGACATAGAGTTAGACAAGGCTTTCGATAGATTATCAGTCCTGCGCGAACCGTTTTTCGAACAGCTAGGCGTTTATTGTTCGGCGTTACGCCCACGTTATGAATTGAGAATTCAAGTTAATGAAGGGAAAATAATTTCGTACCTCATGCACGTTGATGTCGCCAGCTTTGCGTAAAACGAGTGCCATTTCATTGTGTCATGCGTGCTGAAATATATCAAAAACGTAAGAGTTTGGAATGTCGAGAGTGTCAGAGTAGATGCTGCAGCACGCTGCCTCTTTGGCTGCTTCTTATACCGCGCTTTATGAGCTCTCCAATACCGAAACAAAGCATTGTAGCTTGGGCTGTCTTTCTTCCCATCTACAGTAGTAGACCGAACGTTGCTGTTTCATATGATTTATCACTACGCATCGCGAGCACAAGGTAATCCCAGTGCAGCTCTTGCACGTTATGTCTGCAATTGTACATTCCCTGCAAACGTTGCTTTATCTTTCTTGCAGAACGGCGACGAGCGCCGGCATTTGCAGCGCGCTCGCCCAGCGCGCCGAGCGATTAGGCCGGTCGAATGCGCGACTAGATCGGCCTAATGTTGCGGCGAGAAACCGAGTAACAGCGAGAAACTTTTTTTTCGCACGCGCGAGGGAGAAAACATTTATTCTTAATGAATTGGGACAACTTCCTCGCAGGGTGAAGCCCTACGTTAAGGACCTGATTGGCTCGCCCCACTCCGCGTTCCCGCACCTGGCATGATCTGCTGCTATGCTCCATGGTCGTCAATGCTTCCACCTTCCCTTCTAATCACAATTACTCCACTGCGAGTATCGTCTGCTATCCTGTTTACTTCAGAGACTTTTCTCTACACGCATGGTAGCTGCAAGGCCGCCATTATACACCATGTCAATTGAGTGCCTGATTGGTTGTCGAGACGTCACTTGTTTTGAAATTTTTGCCAGGAAGAATCAGTTTTGAAAAAATGCAAATTTGCGCTTTCATAAAGATGACGAACCGTGCCCTGGAGCTGCATAATTTTTCAAACAATCATTTCTTTCTGGCCCTTTCCAGCTGTATTGGGATGTTACCGCTTCAAAAAAAATTTAACGGTAGCGTGCAGAATCCCTTGCAATGCATCTGTAATGTGGCAAATATGTTGTTGAGGTAGGTAGGTAGTAAACTTTATTGACGTCCTGAAGTAGTCACCCCCCATTTTCATGTAGGGAGGACCGCGGGCCGCTCCCACGTAGGGACGGGAAGGCCAAGCCTCACCGCCGCATCGTGGGCCTTGTGGGCTGACTTGAGTTGATGGACCGAGTCTTGACTCTTGATCAATGAATAAAATGTCTTGCGAGATCGCTTGATCCGTGTGGTGCTGTAAAGAGGTGCTGTCCCAGAGCATATGGTTAAAATCGCTGTATCCGCCGCAGTCGGGACACGAAGGGGAGACCTCCGCGAAACGACTATAGATCGAGAGGCTGGGATACGAGTGCGTTTGTAATAACCTAAGCGTAACCGATTGAGGCCGTGATAGGTTTCTGTGGGGCAACGGATATGCCCTGCGAGCAAGTTGATAATGCTTTGTGACTTCGTTAAAGGTGGAGAGTTATGTCCCTAAAGCGGGGGGGGGGGGGGGGGGGGGCGGTCCGTCTCCGCCACCATCAGACCAGACCTGTCGCGGGCCCCGCCCGGTGCACTGGCCCCAGATAGACCTCGCGCCCGAGCATGGGCCAATTCGTTGGCGTTGACAAGCCTCCCTACTTTCGACCCTACATGGGCCGGGAACCAGGTGCTGGTTTGATGAACAAGTACTTTTCCTTCGAGTAACTTGGCGACTTCCTTACAGACGGCCCCAGATGCGAATTATTTGGCTGCCGATGTCGAGTCTGTGTAGACTTCCGTTTTGCTTGGATCTAACAGCGCTAATGCTAGGGCTAGCTGTTCTTGCTTACCGGGCGACGAGGTAATGATTGATGCGGCCGAAAGTACCCGGCCCTTGGTGTCAACGGAGACGACCGCAAAGCGGGAGGTGCTGCTAGCGGAACGCTCGTATTGAGTGGCATCGACGAAACATGCGTCCGACGTGTGTGCGTGTGCGTGTGTCAGGAGTCCAGACGCCCTAGCCAACCTTCTGCCTGTATTGTGTTGTGGGTGTACGTTCCTCAGCAGTAGAGAAACCTTAATGTAAGATCTTTTGTGATTTGGCCGCTGCGTGTTGCCTTCCATCGCAAAAATGGGATTGATGTTGACGCCTTCAAGGATTTTTCGCCCCGCGATGGTGGACGAAAGTCTAGGAAGCTGCGCCGTCTGCTGCGCTTCAATGACTTCCTCTAGGGTGTTGTGGATGCCTAGGCTCATGAGGCTCTCGGTGTTAGTATGCAACGGGAGGCCAAGGACCCTCTTTATACTCTTGCGAATGAGCTTCTTTAGTTTGGTTCTCTCGTGAACTTGCCATTTGTGCATAGGTGCAACGTAGTTTACATGACTCATTAGGAACGCGTGGTAAATCCTGAGGTTGATGTCTAAGAAAAATATGTACAAATACCTGGGTGGTTCATATTTCAACTAACGTAATCGGGACAGCTCACATTACTTATGTAACTAACAGTGCTAACAAAGCTGTTGGATACTTTTGAAGGGAGTTTCCACACGTACACTTGGTACTAAAACACTTGCTTTATATATCGCTTATTCATTCATAACTTGAATACGCCGCACCAGTTTCATTATTTCAATGCTCCTTTCAATATTCATTACAAATATAATAAAAACAACTCTGCTCGCTTTATCAAGTTTACGGGGGAATCATTTTCAAGTTTCCCAGAATTTTTAAAAATCGCGTGTGGCAGATAGCATAATTCTTATGCATAATCCCTAGCAAAACATTCCGTATGCATTCCAATTATTCCGTATGATACTTATGGAAGTTTTACGGAATTTATATGGAATTCATATCGATACCGTAATAATTACACTCAAACATACGAAATTATTGCAATGGCATATGGAACGTTTCAAGCTGTATTTCAAGCTGAGATGGATTATTCGAAGAGGTGGACATGCATTAATAGCATGAGATATCGAAACATTAATTAACAAAGATAATAACAAAAGCTTATGAATTACCGTCTTAATTAATTACTTTACGGCACATATTGCAATTTACGAACTGTGGCCGGTAAGTTTGCGAGACGTACCCTTCTGAAATGGATTTCCTGGATGACACCATTTGTGAAATATTATTTGCCATAGTGTAGGAGGTAATATATGGGCGTTCCAATTACTTTTTGCTTGAATGCATAAAAGGACGTTTTGTAGAAAAGTAAATGGAACAACAGTGGATTTTTACTGCGAGTTTAGGTCATGGCCCTATATACTACATATATAGGGACAGGAATCAGAGGCAGGAATCTGGTGTCATTCGCCAATGATCACGACCTTTGTGTGATGAATGATGGCCGTCCTACATACGTGCGAGGCCTCAAGCACAGCAGTTGCCCGGATTTGACTTTGGTATCACGATGCTTCCACTCACAAGTACAGTTGTTTTCAGACATAGAAACGCATGGAAGTGACCATATTTCCACTTACTTGAAGATCAGGGGGCTAAACAATTCCTCCTCGTCGAATGCAGGACAACGTATCGATTGGACTAAATTTAAGCTACATATGGAAAATGCATGCAGAGAAGACTTTGGCCATAGCCTGGAGGACACCATCTCAGAAGCAATGAGAGAGCTTCATGCCTCCAAACGTTGACAGCGAACCGTTCCCAATTTGACGTAGAACTGGAGAGGCTAACGGCACTTCGACGACGAGCTGAAAGGAGGTACAGGCGCACGAAGGCAGTTTGTGACCTGAGACTGGCACGAAGAACACAGAAGAAAATCCAGCGCCGTTTGGACAAATTGCAGGAACAACGTTGGAAGTTCTTTTGTGAATCACTGGACCCTCGTAAACCACTTTCGTTCATCTGGAGGACAGTTCGTGGCCTCCGCTCGTCTCCCCAACAGCGACATCCTTTCATGGCCTTAGTCCTACATCAGTGCCCGACGCAACTTGAGGTGGCAAATGATGTTTGTGCGCGGATCGCTGGCGTGTGTGTCACCCCCAACGCCGAAGATGTTAGTGTCGACCCTGTGTTTCGCGTCCCAGAAATTTCGCGACCCCAGGTTCGCGTCCCAGAAAAGTTCTTCCATTTACTATGGAAGAACTTGACGAATCTTTGGCTGCTTCTCGACGTTCATCTTCACCAGGGCCTGACGGCATCACCTATGCAGCTCTTGCCCATCTTGGACGAGAGGCCAGGCAAGAGCTGTTGAATTACTACAACCGCTTATGGCATGACGAATTGTTCCTCCGCAATGGAAAATAAGTCGGCTTGTACCGCTACTAAAACCAGGAAAGCCACCATTATATAGCTGACATCATATCGCCCTATTGCCCTGGCAAGTTGCATAGAAAAGTAATGGAAAAGATTATCCTTGTCCGCCTAGAATGGTACCTTGAACGCCATAATATATACCCTGACTCAATGACAGGCTTTCGGCGAGGCAGGTCTTCAATAAAGAATGTTATCGAGCTGACAACGTACATACAGCAACAAAAATGTCTCAAGCGCATATCAGTGGTGCTCTTTCTTGATGTGAAAGGGGAGTATGATAATGTCACACATGAAGCGATCCTTGAGTCATTGGAGGCGGTTGGAATCGGTGGCCGTATGTTTCAATGGATCAGAGACTATTTGACCAGAAGGTCCTTCTTTGTGCAGACCGAAAATGACCCCTCGGCCAACTATTATACCTATGGCGGAGTCCCACAGGGCGGGGTATTGAGCCCTATTCTCTTTAACCTAGCTATGATTGGCCTTGCTGAAATATTACCCAAGACAATACACCTGTCAATCTACGCGGAGGATATTTGTCTTTGGTCTTCTGCGGTGACTCGTCTACAAGTGCGCGCAAGAATTCAGCGGGCAGCCACCCTAACGTGTTCGTATCTCCGAAAACAAGGCCTTACTATGGCCATCAAAAAATGCGCGCTCATTGCGTTTACGCGTAAACCCATGACACCGTACCCTGTTTTTCTCAATGGCCAGGCTATTACATACCAGAAGTCTCAACGCTTCTTAGGTGTGATTATTGACAGGAACTTTTCATGGAGCCCCCACGGCATCTACCTCAAGCGGAGACTAATTTCGACTATACATATAATGAAGTTCCTGTGTGAAAAAACTTGGGGAACGTCAGTGCGGTCCATACGGTCCAGTACGGTCCAGCTGTACATAACACTGTTTCTGGGCTTTTCATTTATTTATTTAGGAATACTGTAGCCCTCACTTGAAGGCCATTACAGGAGACGAATTGTCAAAAAAAAACATAAATATAAATATCATCACCGACAATACAACAACATAAAGCACTGTGAAACACAAATTACAGGGAAAATGAACAAGGTATACACGTGTAAAGACTGTTAGAAATGCAAGAAATAACAGAAAGCATGATAAATTCTTACGTATCCCGTTGCCTGCAACACAATTCTAGTTGTGTATACAACTCTTTAACATTTTGTGCTGTTACAGTGCAGTCCGGAAGGCCATTCCATATGTCAATACATGAGGGAAAGAATGAGTGTTGGAAACCATCAAGGTGTGTTTTATAAGGTTGTATACTGGCACTGTGGTTTAAACGCGCACTGCGTTTTAGAGGGGGATGAATGTACGTTTCTTTGTTTATCTTTATTTGATTTGTGGTGAACTGGAAAAACAATTTCATTCGTTGTTTTTCTCGCCGTGTTTCTAGCAGTTCCAGGTCGCAACATTTCAACATGTCTGTTACAGAATCGGTTCTCCGACAACGAGAACAAACAAAACGCGCAGCAGTTCTGTGAATTTTTTCGAGTTTATCTCGCAAGTAGAGTTGATGAGGGCTCCAAACGGAGGAGGCGTACTCCAAAACCGGGCGAACAAATGTTTTGTACGCAATTAACTTTAAGCTTTTTGGTGCATGCTGCAACTTTTTTCTCAAGAAGCACAGTTTTCGGCAAGCTCTAGAGCAGACCTCCTCCGCCTGGAGGCGCCAGCACAGATCATGATGAATGATCACCCCTAAATATTTAAAGCTACGTACATTCAAGAAAGGGTTGTCACCAATTTTATAGTCAAAGGAAAATGCGGTTTTCTTTCTTGTTATATGAGCAAACGTCGATTTCGAGTAATTTATTTTCATTTCCCATTTAAGCACCAGTCATATAAACCTTGGAGGCATCGGTTAATTTTCCTTTGATCGGTTTTATCTGCCACGGTGGAATAAATTAAGCAATCGTCGGCAAAAAGTTTTGTTTTAACAGGTGATTCAAGAAAACTGGAAATATCATTCATGTAAATCAAGAACAATAGCGGCCCCAATACTGATCCTTGTGGAACCCCAGATAAGACTTCTAGTGAATGATACAAGCAGTTTTCAATGCGGACGGATTGCACACGACCACTCAAATAGGCGGCAATCCAGTTCACAATGTCTGGAGCAATACCTGCAATCTGAATATTAAAAATCAATTTACAATGCGGTACCTTATCAAAGGCCTTCGCAAAATCTATGCAGATGACGTCAATTTTTTTGCGCATCCAAAGCTAGATAAAAATCATGAACCATCTCAATGCGTTGAGAAACAGCGGATAAACCGCTTCGGAATCCATGTTGTGACGAAGAGAAGAAGTTATTCGCCTCAAGGAAAAGAATGATATGCTTTGCTATTGCATTTTCTATAAGCTTACAACTCACAGAAGTGAGCAATATTACATGATAGTTGTGAACTTGACTTCGACTGCCGGATTTAAAAACCGGTATCACAACAGCGCTGCGCCAATCTAGAGGCAGTGAACTGGCTTCCAACGACTTTCTAAAGATTATTGTTAGATAAAATGAAACCCATTCAGTATATCGCTGCAAGAATTAACTTGGGATCCCGTCTGGTCCGCTTGCTTTCTTGGTGTCAAGCGCAAGCAATTGCTGAAATATGCCTGCTTGAGTGATTTCTAGTGAGCCCATTGCGCAAGCTCCCAATTCACTACGCTCATTGTTTCCTTGCTCTGTTCTCGTCTTCGTAAATACTGACTGGAAGAACACATTGAAACAGTCTGTTATCTGATTATTTTCCGTGATCATTTCAGAACCCCCTTTTATCTGGTCTATATTTTCGTTTTTATCGCTAAGTACCTCGAAAATTTTTGTGGAGAAGACTTTAGGAACCCAGGAAGCGTTTCGTTAAAGTACTTTTTCTTGGTTTCCTTTAACGTTAGTTTTAGTTGAGCACGCAAATCGAATATTTGGGTTAGGTTTTGTTTATCTTTGCGTAACCGTTTTATTCTACGCTTTGTGTGTATAATTTCCCGAGTTATACATGGGCTATGCTGCTTTGTTTTTTCATGCGGGTAGGAATAAATTGATCTACGCAATGGTTGACGATTCCCTTGAAACGTTGCCACAGTTCCTCCACTGACTCACTAGATGACACAAATTCAAATTCACTAAATGATAGACTTAAGTTATCTACTATTGTTGCATCGTCTGCCCGTGCGTAGTCTTTTATAGGTTTAAAAACAGGTGATCGCCGACTACTTTGTGTACCGACTGGTATGTCGACGGATATAATTCTGTGGTCCGATATTCCTGGTTCGACTGACACCCTACTGGCAGCTACTTTGCAAGATAAGAACACAAGGTCTAACAATGACTGAGAACATGAAGTCTCTCGTGTATTTTCTTCATCAATTTGCCTTAAATTCTGATAAATATAATTTCCAGGAGTTTTTGAGTACTCGAGACTTCTGTGTGTCCGGGCGAGAGAGTTTTCCAGCTTATGTGCGGTAAATTAAAATCTCCAGTCAATATTAGCCTCGTACTATTATTCAAATGAGCACACAAAAAGCGTTTAATTCGTCCACGCACTCAGGCGTGGTAGCAGGGGCCGTGTAAATGCCTCTCACTATGAACGCAACGCCATTTAATGATATTTTGCAACATACTGCTTCTGAAAAGCCACAGTCTATTCTTTCGGCCCTAACTGATGATTTCACAACTACAGCTACGCCCCCACCTCTTGAGCCCCTATCCCATCTGAAAATTTTATACCCTGGAGGAACAAGAAAGTCATTGGGAACTGAACTATTTAACCACGTTTCTGTAATAATAAGTACGTGTGGTCTAGTAGAGAGTAGTATAGATTCAAGTTCTGCGATTTTATTTGCAACAATCCGTGGATTCAACAAAAGCACGCGTAGCTATGAGTGCTGCTCAGAATTAGGAGCACTCTCCTGCGCAGTAGCTACAGAGAAGCCGTGCAAGTTTGGGGCAGTTTTGTCCCGCGCTTTGCGGTATCTCCCGACGCTCTGCTCAAGTTTGGTCCCAAATGTAACATTTGTCTTTAATTTTCAGTTTTTCATGGCTCAGGGAAACCTTCACCCCATTAGCTCTTTCTGAAGCAGCACTTTCCCTTAACTGCTTTCAAATTTCCACTGTTTCTGGTGCATAGTCATTGCTTAAGGAGTAGGAGGATCCCTTGAGTTTATGGCAGTTTTTCATCACGTGCTCCTTTTCCTTATAGTCATAGAATCGCATAATAACCGGTCTACTTTTCCCTTTTTATCCTGCCCAGGCGATGCATTCTTTCTAACGTCTTTATCTCAACGCCGAGCTTGTCCTGAAATACCTTTTTATGACTGCTTCTTTCAAGTCAATGTCTGTTTCAGAGGCACTTTCTTTGATACCAAACACGAGAAGATTGTTGCGTCTGCCTCGGTTTTCCTATTCTACCAGTTTTTTAGCTTGTAACCGCACAGTGGTCTCAAGAGAATCTATTCTGGTTTTCATTTCCTGGATAACATCTAATGCACTGGATACCCTATCTGTCTTTGCATTCAGTTCGCAGATCTGAGCCTTAACGCCATTCAAACCACTATCAGCCTTGGCCTGGTTATCTAGTATCATTTGCAACAGTTGGGCGGATACAGCTTGCCGGTTTGGGCGAACACGTGCAAAACAAATATTCGTACTCTCCAAAGTTTGCAAGGCCAGACTCTGCGGACATATCTTGGACTTCCACGATGCGTCTCGACTCATGCAATGCAACAATCGTGATTGCTAGAGATTACTTGATTCCAACATACATCACGGTTGACAACCTCAGAGCACAGATTCGACACCAGTGTCGCGTACCCAATCATCACATTGCTGCTTTGCCGGCGCAGAGACCTCAGGCCACGTTTTCGAAACTTGTTGCGACGCATCGAGGTTGCCTTCCATCGGGCTTTACACCAGCAGCAAGACCACTGTCACCCCCGTGGTGTCTACGACAGCCACAAGTGCACCTCACGATTCCGGGAATTACGAAGAAGCTCCGTCATTCCACGGTAGCTCTACAACAGTTGACATTGTCATTGCTGAACGATGCATATGAACTAAGAACGCAGGTTTACACCGATGGATCTGTCTCAGCCACCAGCTCCACAGGCGCTTTTATCATCCCGGCCTTACAAGTCACAAGGAAGTTCAAAGTGTCCTACATAACGACCTCTACGGCTACATAACTTGCCGCCATACGTGCTGCTGTTAATTACATCGTAGAAACACCACCTCGAAAGTGGGTCATGTTTTGTGACTATAAGGCAGCCCTTCGGAGTCTGCAGTCAGCATTACGACGCAAGACACAAGAACAACTGGTGTTTGAGACCAGAGAGGTTCTCCATCAAGCCCTCATGAACGGACATGACATCATCTTTCAATGGCTGCCGGGGCACTGTGGCATCGTCGGTACTGACCTTGCTGATGATGCCGCCCGGTCAGCCCATAAGGAAACCCTGACTCAAGGACAGACGCTGCGAGGCGTCTTCGTTTACTCGCTCAAACCGAGACAGAAACTTCATGACAGAAACTTTATGGAGCAGCCCGATTTTTACGAACTGTCATCTCCACCGACTGGATCCTACACTGAGGCTACAAATTCTATCGAACTTTCCCCGCCGTGATGCAACTATACTTTGCCGCCAGTGGTTAGGGGTGGCTTTTACGAAAGCATACTCATTTCTTCTGGCCATGTCCGACACACCAATCTGTGACTCGTGCAACTGTGAGGAGACAGTGGAACACGTGTTGTGTTTTTGTAATCTTCATGAGACCGAACGCGACATTCTCCGGAGTGTGTTAAACCGATTAGACAGCAGACCGTTTTCAGAGACGAAGCTTCTTGGACCGTGGCCCCACGTGTCGCAGGCTTACAAAGCGGCGTGGGCATTGTTATAGTTCATGAAGTCGACTGGCCTCCGTGACCGATTGTGAAGTGTTGGACAACCGCACGTGTTCATACGGCGAATACTTTCTTCCATCTCTCTCCCCTTTTTTCATTCCTTTAAACCTCTTACCCTTTTAGAGTAGCAAACCGGACGTGCGTCTGGTTAACCTCCCTGCCTTTCCTTTCGTCTTTTTTCCGCCTCCTCCTCCCTCCTATTACTCATTTTGTATGTATGGTACTTTTCGTACTGACCTTAACCACTCCCCTCGGTAATACCGTCTGGCTCTTGGGGCACACTAAATAAACAAACAAATAAACACACAAATAAATAAATTGTAGCAAAGAAGACAGACACTCGTGGGTTCAGCGCTACTGGATCTAAACGCTAGTGGGTCGAGCGCTCTCGCTCAGAAACGGCTCTCGTGCTTTGAAGCTGTAACTGCCCTGCCCGTCGACGTTGCGCGGCTCCGAGCTCTTCCAAATAAACACCTTTAGAATTGGTGGAGGTGCTGGGTAACCTCAAACAATCATCCTGGAACTCCGGTCCCACGCCCTACCATCTACCATGCGCCAAGACGCCTCGCAGCAAACGCCTCCTTCCGCACCCACTGCGTGTCCCGGGGTGCCTCGTCATCGCGACCCTCCTATCTACACTGGCGCGGAAGACACTGACGTGGACGAATGGCTCACGGCGTACGACAGGGTAAGCGCACATAACAAGTGGGACGAAGTGGCCAAACTTAGCCATGTTCTGTTCTACCTCGTTGGAGTGGCCAGCCTGTGGTAAACCAACCATGAAGGAGAGTTCCAGACATGGTCTGAATTTAGGACTTCCCTCGCCAATGTATTTGGTGGCCCTGCTGTTCGCAAGCTGCGTGCCGAGCAGCGTTTGCAAGAACGAGCTCAACAGCCAGGAGCATTGACGTCTCCTCCCATTTTGTGCCACTATGACCCAACGGCACCTATGGAGGTACACACAGATGCCAGCGGGGTTGGCCTCGGCGCTGTACTAGCGCAGCGCATAGAAGGGTTTCCTGCATATGTTGTGGCATATGCAAGCCGTACGCTTACTAAAGCCGAGACCAATTACACCGTCACGGAAAAAGAATGTCTGGCAATCATCTGGGCGCTTACTAAGTTCCGGCCCTATTTGTATGGTCGCCAATTTGATGTCGTCACGGACCACCATGCACTATGCTGGCTGTTGTCATTGAAGGATCCCTCAGGCCGCCTCGCCCGCTGGGCGCTTCGCTTACAGTATTACGATATCCGCGTGCTGTGCCGCAACGGACGTCAGCATGCTGACGCTGACGCCCTCTCACGTTCTCCCTTGCCTGACCACAATGCCTGCTGCTCACTATCCCAGCTTGACGTTTCTTCCGTCGACATTGGGACCATCGCTTCCGAGCAGCGCAAGGACCCCTGGATTGCCTCCATCATAGACTTCCTTGCTGACCAGTCATCGCCGCCAACCACTCGTGCGTGACGCCATCAAGCTCGCCATTTCGCCATTCGCGACGACCTGCTTCACCGACGCAATTACACCTCTGACGGCCGCCAGTGGTTATTAGTAGTACCTCGAAGCTTGCGTTCTGAAATCTGCGCATCGTTCCACTCTGATCCACAGTGTGCACACTCGGGACTTTTCAAAACCTACCAGCGCCTCCGAAAACGCTACTACTGGCGAGGAATGTACGACTACGTTCAAAATTGTGTTTGCTCATGGCCCGACTGCCATCTCCGGAAATCTTCACCCCAGCTCTCGCCAGCTGGTCTGCAGCCTCTACCCTGCCCTACCCGGCCGTTCGGGCGCGTGGGCATCTATTTGTATGGGCCACTTCCCTTGACGTCGGCTGGTTACCGCTGGGCCATTGTGGCAGTAGGTCACCTTACACGATACGCCGAAACCGCCGCTCTCCCAGCAGCTACAACGCGCGATGTTGCCTCATTCCTGCTTCGCCGATTCATCCTGCGGCATGGTCCACCTCAAGAACTGCTCAGCGATCGCGGACGCGTCTTCCTGTCGGAAGTAGTTGAGGCGATTCTCAAGGAGTGTCACATTGTTGATCGTACGACTACGGCTTACCACCCTCAAACGAATGGCATCACAGAACGCTTCAACCGTACACTCGGCGACATGCTTTCAATGTACGTCACCTCTGACCACCCGAACTGGGATTTCATTGTGCCCTTCGTGACCTACGTGTACCTACGTGACCTACGTGTCCTACGGACCTACGTGACCTACGGACCTACGTGTACCTACGTGTACCTACGTGTACCACGTGACCTACGTGACCTGGTACGCAGGGCACCACTGGATTTTCACCCTATTTTTTACTGTATGGTCGACACCCTTCGCACACCATTGACACCATTCTACCGTACCGGCCGGATGCATCCCAGTGTGTGCCTATTTCTGGCACGGTCAGGCGTGCAGAAGAGTGCGGCGACCTAGCACGGGCCTTTACTTCCGATGATCAAGAGCGCCAGAGGAGCTCTCGCGGTGACGCCACTTCCACGGTCACCTTCGATCCGAGAGCGCTCGTGTGGCTCTCAACCCTTTCACTGCCCCTGGCCTCTCATCAAAACTGGTCCCGAAGTATGAAGGCCCTTATCGTGTTCTCAAACGCACATCTCCTGTCAACTACGTAATAGAACTAGTTGAGACATCTTCAGACATGTGCCGCCGTGGACGAGACATTGTCCATGTCGACCGTCTAAAGCGTTACTTCGATCCGCTCATCGTGACGAGCTGTTAGGTCGACGGACGGCTCCCTTATCGCTCCCGGCGGTGATTGTAGCGAAGAAGACAGACACTAGTGGGCTCAGCGCTACTGGATCTAAACGCTAGTGGGTCGAGCGCTCTCGCTCAGCAATGGCTCTCGTGCTTTGAAGCTGTAACTGCCCTGCCCGTCGACGTTGCGCTGCTTCGAGCTCTTCCAAATAAACACCTTTAGAAAATAAATAAACAACCAAAGATTTGACAATATGCGGTTTCGTGATGAGAGTGTCATGCAGAATAAGCGGTCCTTATGGCGGCCCATCCTGTGTTTTATGCACAGATAAATGCACCATTTCAACATTACACGTTCTAGCGCAAGATTCCCCGAACGTTACAGCAGGTTTTTCAAGAAACTAATAAAGAGCGAAAGCGTGGACCGATTTCTCCTAAAAGCGACCTCGCTATCATCGAAAGCCCAAACCTTACCACAACTATAGTTATCATAAAGAAGGTAGTGCATGGTTGGGCCATTTTGCTCTGACAATTACTGCTTCTCAGCCTCAAGTTTTTCTTTCTCGTTCCATCATGTCTTGCACAGATGCACGATATAACTCCCGTTGCGTTGTTTACCCACCCCTAAATGTCCTACCTTGCAAATGGTAAACACCAAGAAAAAAAAGAACTATATGATTATTGCTGCCAGAAACCATTCGCACTTAGGGTCACACGAAGCGAAGGTGCTCAGCGTTGACTAAAGTAAAAAGAAAAAAAAAACGTGCACTTCCTTTTGCGCTGCGTAAAGTGGGGGAATAATGGGCTGCTCTGGAGAGCACTGGCGATACACTACTTCAGGCTTGTCTTTTCCGCCCCCAGCAGGATTTGATTTTCGTGTCAACTTCAGTACACGCGACAGACGGAGCTTTAGGGTGTGCATGTTGACTCACACTTTTATGGTACTTTTTTCTTTTAATGAAAGATTACGTCCTGCTAAACGAGCGCTGTTGATAGTACAGAAAATCGACAAGTGAACGCACGCTGAAGCGCCCATACTGGCTTCTGTCAAGCGCATCCGCTTTCTGAATGGGCAACACTGCTGAAGCACGAGTCAGTTTATCTATAGCTGCCATTGTGCGAACATCTCACGACAGAATACACACCATTGAAGCGGCCGCACACGCAGTGCGTTTTCATGCATAGATACTTTGTCTGACAAAACTTGTTCGTAGAGCTGACTGTTTGAGGTATGTGTGCTTTGGCAACGAACCAATTTATAAATCTATCCGCCGCGGTAGCTTAGTCGCAGCGGCGTTACGCTGCCGAGCTCCTGGTCGTGGGTTCGATCCCGGCTACGCGGACCAAATTTCGATGGGAGACGAAATGCGAAAACACGCGTGTATTTTACGCGCACGGTAAGGAAACCGAGACGGCCAACGTAAACTTGGAATACCTCACTGCGGGATTTGGCACAAAAACTCCAGAATTTATTTTATTTCATTTCGATACCTTAATGTCCAGTGCGTAAATACGTGCCAATTGCGCCCGCAAGTTGAGTCTCATTTGAGTTGACGGCACGTGTTCGAGCAGTACCTCGATGCACTGTATATTAATTTAGCTTTTTGGCGTGGCGTTTCGGTGACGGTAGACTTGGTGCGAGGTCCAAAATAGTACCTGCGTGTGTCGTGTAAGTTCACCCTTAGGCAAAGTAACCTCGGCTCTAGACCAAACGCGAAACCAAACCGCACAGCGAAGCCACAAACCTCGGGTTCTAGAACACGTGAAAAGTTCCGCAAAATGACGTTTGCCGGGAAGAGTTTTCTCTCTGTGCGTGTGTGTGTGTGTGCGCGTGTGCGTGCGTGCGTGCGCGCGCGCGCGCAATCGGAGAATAAGAGGGAAACTGCCCATCGGCAAGCTTGTAGCATCGACTATCATTTGTCTGACTACCATGACGTTGTGTATAAAACATTTTTGGGAATGCAATTATAATGGTGCAAATTGGCAAGAGCTAAAAATAAGAGTCCAGAACGTAAATTACAATACTGCAGTGTCAGTTAAGACACAGATTTTGTGTCAACATAAACAAAACAAGATATATCGAAGTAGTGCGATGGGAGGAGGACAAGAAAACCACATTAGGGCTAGCACTGACTGTGGCATCAAATTTACTGGAAAAAGTACCAGCTATTTATTTTCTGTCAACACAAAGAAAAGAAACCCACTCGGATAGACAGGCATGCGCACAGGTGGCACTACAAGTATAAATGTGTTTATCGTTGTTTTCTTGTCCTCATCCCATCGCGCTGTTCAATATACCTTTAAGAGGAACTAACTCCTCCAAAAAAAGTTCATTCTGAAACAAAACCAAACAAAACACACACCAAGTTTGAAATATGCAGTTGCCGTGCACGCAACATAGCTGTTATTTCTTCAAGTGCACTATAGAACAGAAAACATGGCATGAAAACCAATCTCAATTATCTTGCGTTCATAGACGTTGGCGGCCGCACCGTTCTTTTTTCTTTCTATATTGCCCCTTCTTTCTTCGTCACTTGCAAGGCATGCGCGTTCACGAGGAAATTGAATTTGACTTACGAAATCCACACAGCCGGCGAAATAGCCTTCAGGAGACTAGTGCGTTGTTTCGCTATACCTGTTCGGCTTGATAGGTGGTCGTTCACGATCACCTGACTCGATCATCACGTGCGGGCAGCGAATACGCTGAACTGGTCACCGTCGAGTATTTCGAGTCGCTCTTGCGCGCAGCTAGCCGAGAACGTTGGACGTAGTGCAAAGCGCATGTCGCCCGCGGCGGAAACCTTCACGGACTACGGCGTCGATCATACACCGGCGTTGGAACCAGACGTGCGAAACTCTTTCTGTGCCAAATTGACAGTGTGCGTGATGCGCCATTTCGCAAGGCATCCTCGCAAGAGAGGAATGACCAGTGCAGGTTTAGAGGAAGAGGTGAAAGTGAGTGCTTAGATGCTACACTTGACCCGAGTAAGATGGCGCTTCGACAGGGTTCCGTCGAAGCCGACATTTCCTTAAATTTTTTGACGCTTCCAGTGCGTTCCTTGGCACACGTGATGATGCATTCTTAGTGACATTTTGAGGCTGTAGGTTCTCCTTGCATGCGCCAGACGTATAATACAATTTATTCAGGCTGCACGTGCACGGCGAAACATCTTCATACATCGTGCTGGCGGGTCAAGGCATTTAATGGGCGTGACAGTCTACGTGGCGTTTGGCTTGCAGTCAAAAAGCGGGCAAAAGTAGCAAAGAAAATGCCGATATGGCCTGCATAACGCTTTCTTTTGTTAGTTGTAACTTTTTTAATTCCATGTGGCAGATAACACTGTTTCGTTTTTTTTCAGGTAAAGTTTCTGAGAGAGGCAAAAATTACTCGGAGCAGAAATTACAATTTGAAGTACCTTAGTAAAAGGATTTACTCATTACACCTTGGATTATTTTATTTAGGGCACCCGTTGCAACTGTGAAAATGAATCTGCGCAGTAGTGAAGTGATGTATGCTAAACGGAACTCGTAAGACTAGCACCATTTTAACGCGATAGCGCTATGGGCCCTGTGTAACAGAAAATCCGGTGCCGGCGTCCAGCGCCGTAGCCGGCGTTGGTGTCCCGTGAGCCAAAATTGCCTTTTATATTCGATAAGGCACTAAAGTTCTTCTATCACTTACGTTGGTCATTCCTTGACTTACATTCTTTACAAAGTTATTCCTCGGAATTTTGAGAATGACAGCCCGTACACAAACAAACATCATGAAACAAAACACACATGGCACATGCCTTTTATGTTAAATCTTCTTGAAATATTAGAAGTGCGAAACAATACCAGAAAATCGGTCCACGCAAGAAAGTAACGCCAGGATTGCCGGCCTATTAATCGACGCTACTTACCGTCATATGACAAAAGCTTTGCCCCTTCTTCTCCCTTTTGCATGTAGTCTCTTATTGGATAGTACCAATTTTTCTTTTCTTTAGTACTGTGATATTCGTGGAACTAAGCGGAATAGCAATGTTGTCCTGCAGAGCGTGGAGCATTGCTTATAACAACAACGTGACTATTATTCTCACAAAATTACATTTTGTTTCTTGTTGCTCAAGACAGTCCGAACATGAGAAAAGATTTCAGCCTTTCATGCTTGGCACCAAAAAAGTTTGCGATAGGCTCTATAAAAAGCACGCATTAGAGTCAACGCTCTTATCTGAGATTAAAAAACAAGGCCAGATGCCAGCTTGCAAACCCCATTGCACATGGCAGTGATTGCGATGCCACTGTTTTAAGAATTTTCAAATTGCCTCTTGCAACTATTGTGGATCACATTTTCTGCCCATGTAGCCTGAATGCAGCCGGAGGGTGCAATTTGGGCACGCGCAGCCTGATTGCAGGGACGCTTCAGTGAAATGTACCACTCCTTGTCCCACATAGTTTTAATTTTATTGATTGTGCATCTAAACGTAGTGTTTCCATTCCTTGAGCAACCTTGGCATGAAACTTCTATACTTAGCATTTCATAATGATTTCTGTTGAATGTTGTTCCGCCATTAATCCTGCGAAGTCAACTACTCCAGATTCCCCTGAAGCAGTTCTCGGTTGCCATTTGTTCGTTTTCTTGCAAATGGCGCAGTGCATCCGCTCAACATTTCTCATTCGGCAAGCTTCTCGAGAAATGATCTCGTCCTATCAATATGATGTATATTATGCGGAGCTCTAATCATGTTTATAATTTTATCCTCAAATATTGTTTAGGCTGGTTGTTGCTTATAATAACAGAGAGTATCTGAATTTTCATTGAAATCTTTGAAAGTCTATAACTTCTACGTGCAACACATGAACATACAACGGACCTATTGTCTCCTACAAACTTAATGTTGGCTTATTATTGCGTTAAATTCGACTCCAGAGCTCAAAGAAATGCCAAGGTAGTTCATAAATGTGGCGGAGTAAATATTGTGCTGAAATAAAATATGGTGAGAATATTCACTGTGAAAAACAGTGAAAAGTTGACTTAACTTGAATATGGCGAACTTGTGTTCCCTATTCCATTACTTGTGTTCATCCCTGAGCCATTCGGCAGGCGAGCTATTTATGCGAAGAACTTAAGGAGTTGTCCACAACCTAGTCTAGTACGATCGCGTTTTACTCAGAAAAAGTGCATTTGTATCATCCGCCCACGGAGTATCGCAGTCCCTGTTATGTTGCAAATCTCATTTTGTTACCAAGAAAAATAAAACTATATGGCAAGACGTGTAATTCTTCCTTGCGGCACTTCTTTAAAAATTATATTCCCCTGGGCAGACACGCTGTTGGTCACATGGCTCAAATGGCTATATTTGTATGAATCCCAGTAACGTCATAGTATAGTACTATGTGCAAACACGCACACAAACCTGCTCACAAAGCGTAAGTGTTTGTTCTCGCAAGTCCTGCAGATGTGTAGTCGGCTTCTGTTGCAGTGTAGCGTGACCAGGCCCTCGTGCACCTCCCTCAAGGCCCAGGGATGGGGCTAGATGTCGTGAAGTACTGCTTCTCGCATGCAGCGATGCCTTCCCCTTTCTAACGCCTTCTTCCCTAGGTCCCCATGTAGGGGACCTAGGAAGAAGGCGTTGGAGAGACAACCAGCAGGCCGTATATGCCGTCGTAAGGCGCCCTCTGCTCTCATATGTTGGCCAGTTAAAGAAAGTGGGCTGACTAGGCATTGTTTTGCCAAACGGATAACTCCTCTCCAGGCAATCTGGGCCCGCATTCACAAAAATAGTTATTGCGCAAACACTGTTCACAAAAGATGATGTCAGCCCAAATTGATGCGAAACCTAGTATTAACGAAGTCGGCTGGCAAATAGTGAAGAGAACTCACCAAGAAATAGCTTTCTGAATTCGAACGTTCGTCTCTACGAGAAAAGCGTGGAAGTGCAAGAAAAAGCCAGACAACAGTCGCTCTTCTCGATAGCCTTTCACGTAAATGCCGTACGGGGTGTTTTCAATTTTTCTCGTGGTTGCTTTGTAACTAATCGGAAGGGATCACTCAATACAACCAGCCAGCGAGAACCACATTTACGGTAGGTACCATGGGGTAGTTCCCAGGCATATATTTTCATGCGTTTTCCTTTGAAATAGAGATGAATGAGTACATGGGACTGGGTCTTCCTTGGTGTATCTAGAAACGGATCATTGAGCAGATCACTCTCGCACAGGTCTCTGAGTGCAGGAACATTGTAAAACGCCATTCTTAATAGCATTCCTTCCCCTCTATGTTGTTAGGGCCACTGCGCTTGTCAGTGTCTCAGCAACTAGTCCAATTTTCCAGCTTGGCGAGCAGTACTGGCCAGATAGTACCCAGTAGATGTTAGCAAGTCCGATTTGCACTAAGCTAAGCTTTCTCTCTGTTTTGTCTCCTCCTTGGCTCACAGTGGAGAACTTGTGAATGGTCTAGGTTAGGTTGTCCTTATTACCAAGTTGTGTTAAATTCGTTGACATGGTGTTTCGTAAACTAGACTCTGTTGGTCAAATTATACTCTAACGCACTGCAAATTCTGAAAAAGGCGTCTTTAAAATCAAAATGGTAAGGCACTTATGAAAAATACTAGAGATTTTTATGACTCGCTAATTGTTTACACAAAATTTATCTGCAGATTTTTCTGCAGCTTACTTATTATTTTGAATCACCCAATATTTGTTTTACCTGGGAACAATCTATTACAAAAGAAACCGTTTTTACCGCGCGCAAGCGGTTGCAACTAACTAAGGCTTAAGTTTGTCACGTGTTTCGTGACGTTTCAGCGCTCTGTGCTTCTGCTTATTGATGAAATGATGTCACGCACATCTGTTTAGCTAAAGTGTATTGTTTCTTAGGGAGAACTTTTTGTGCAGTCGTCAGGATCAGGGCACCCACCATGGTTGCTTAGCAGCTGTGGCGTTGCGCCGCTAAGCACCAAGTCGCGCGATCAAATCCCGGCCACGGCGGCCGCATTTCGATGGAGAAGAAATTCAAAAACGCCCGTGTGCTGTGCATTGGGCGCATGTTATAAATTCCCAGGCGATCAAAATTTTCGCAGCTTGCCAGTACGGCGTGCCTCATAATGAGATCGCGGTTTTGGCACGTAAAACCTCAGGATTAATTTTTTTGTAAAATCAAGACCGTGGATAATTAAAATATCGTATCACACATGTTGCTACCGGTCAAGTGGTGCTAATAAAATTTATCACAGAGCTAAGATGCACCCCTGCTTCTAGCTGAATCTTGAATAGAGGCTGATGCATGTTTTCAGTGTACACGTTAGAGAGCTCATAATTTTTAGTAAATTTAGTAACTTTGTCTCATTTACATGCGTAGTATGCATCTTCAACTGTTTTGAAGCTAAACTTTCTTTCTGAACCGCCCGGAACTCTCCGGGCCATGACTGCTGGGTGCTGCTGCTATCTTGCGGAATAATTCAAAGTAAAAAAAAAACAAACATTTATGTGCCTGACGGTAAGGTCAAACTTTGGTCGCCCAAAACAGCAGCCCTTTGCTCTAACCATTGGGCCACTATCGCACGTATACGTATGTCGTAACTAGCTCTAAATATATTAACCGCGTGTATCACATTGTGTAGCACGGGTGCGCGTGAGAACATATGCGCGCGCAGTCTTCTTTATGCCAAAGAAGCAGGAGTGGAACAGGCCAACCGATGGCACTTGATTAACTGTTTTACAAAAGCTTTGCTTCACAAAGGTTCTAAGAGCTGCGTTGAATCTGCGGAATTTTTTTGTTGTTTACAGTACATCTACTTCTACATCTACTACAGTCGTATAATTATTCAGCTTATTCTGCTTTAAATGTTTCCTCGGATGAGCCCTTTCTTTTGTCGACCACCTGCCTCCGGTATGAGGCGACAGGTGGTAACTAGAGCAACACTGTAACTTATTCCGGTCGTAAAATTAGGTATATGGATCACGATATCCTGACTGCTATCAGAGACTAACTCGCACTACCAACCTAAATTTGACCCTGGAGTAACTGCGCTTGACATTCACGCGCAGGGATTTTCAGATTTGGTTTGCGTTTGTGGCAAGGTCCATACCATACTGATTATTAGGAATGGAGCTGTTTTTTTAATGTATTAGGGAGTTTTAGTATAGCGGAAAACAGCAAATGCAAGGATTTAGCCTTAGCGTTGTGTGCCGCAAACTGCGCATGCGCAGAACGTAAACGTAGCCAGAACTCTTAGGTACGTACGCTATTTCCTGAATATAGCGTTCAACGCTAACGCACGCAAGGGATTCCGTACGTATATGGGGCAAGACGGCGGCGCCTGTTGAAGCGAGAGCCGTCCACTTCGCATCTATCGAGTCGTCGGCCTGCACTGTTCGGCTCATTCGTTCCCCACTAATGCTAGTGTTTGCTTTAGATTCGTGTGATGATGCTTCGACAGTGGCGTACAGCTCACAAATAGGCGTTGTTTTCGATATACGTTCTCAATTAGCGGCGGAGTAGGCTTAACGAGAGGGTTTGCTCAAGTTTGCTCATGTTTGTTGTATCCGCCTCGAGATGGCGCCCAAGTGTATTTGCGTTAGCGTTTTGCTCCGTTCCGCTATTCTAAAACACTAACTTGTACCTCTCAGTGCAGCCTTTCTTTGCGTGAGCATTGTGTCGCACGCTAACACTAACGTAAGCGTTTTCCGCTATACTAAAACTCCCTATTAAAAAAGAACATTTCTTTGCCTATGCTTGGTAGATTGGTATCTGGCCGGATATACTTGTGAACACACTGGGTGTCCAAGCTAACGTTAGGGAAGGATAATCTTGTTTACTAAATACATGTCCAATAAGAACACGTTAATTAGTCAACATTTTCTTTTTTTTCTACTTTATGGCCCATGATGAGAAAACTATTGTTGCGTTTTAAAATATCCCCGTTCGGCCTTCTTCTGCACACTCCGTGCTGCGTATTTATATTTGCCGCGCTTTATGTGTAACGCGCGAAATGCGAAAAGTGCCGCGTGGTGACGCGCCCGTGCCCCACGACCCCAGTAGCCCCAAAAGTGATATGAAGGCAATAAAACTAATTCCTCGCATTGCCTGACTCGGCAACAGCCTGGAAGTGTTGGTGTTGGCTTCCGCTGATAGCGAGGTGCGTGTTCCACGTGGTGATCGCAGCCTGAATACCACGCGGTTGCCGAGTTAGATTTTCATCCTATGCAGTGTCTCATTTCATGCATTATTTATGGTCATGCACTACACCGCTCAGAAGCCGAAACGCAAACAGCAAATGAGAATGCACAGTGTGAGATGGCTACACCGCGATGTGACGAGGGCGAAGGTGGTATGTGACGCTTCTAGAGGCATGAATATCGATGACAGGTGTATTCACATGGAAGTACGACATATATTAAGCTATATTTAGAGACTCTTTTTCCATTATGGAGAACTGACCAAGACTCCGCACGCACCAGAATGGCTAAAGCAAAGAAAATCCAGTAAATCAACAAATCCGTGCAATGTAATGCACTATTTCATTGAGATGTCTGTTGTGTTTTAGAGATACCTTGAGCTGACAATATATGTTTAGCATTTATGTAATAAATAATTTTTTGGTATTACACAGAAAAGAGGTGCGCTTACTGACACCATTTGGTAGATCAGCATGCAGAGATTATATAAGTCCGTTTGGTGGTTGTAGCATTCGGCGCACATATCTTCATATTCTTATGGACAAATATACCCGCCGATATACCCACCGACCCACCACGCTGCAGACAGCACACCGCAGCAGTAGCCATGGCAAAACTTGTAGGTAATGTCGGCTCGTATAGGTATACTTCTAAATCACACAGACCTTTATTTAACTGCACATTATATTCAAATTATCTTCAAGTTGTCTTTTAGTGCACAACCAGAGCTTTAACAATCACCATTGCTAGAGTCAGATATAGACGTACACACATACATATATTTTATTTATTTATTTATTCCATACTGCAGACCAAGAATTGGTCCAAGCAGGACAGGTACAAGCTGTAGGATAAAAGTACAAACACAAAAGACAACATAGAAAAATATTACGCAATATGGAAACATAACATCAATTAATAGTACGTATCACCAATTACCAGTACGTATCAAGGCTCTAAGTTACAGAAAATTGGCTAAAATCAGTTAGACGGTTCAATTCTAACACAGTGCGCGGAAAAAAGGAAAACTGAAACGCGTTAGTTTTAGCAAAGTACGAGGTTAAAGAATGGGCTTGGTGATGCCGTGTGTGTCTAGTGGACAGAGGAGATTGAAGGGCTAACTTATGATTAAGAAGTAGGTAAAGAAAGTTGAGGCGGTTCTTTTTTCGTCGTAGTTCAAGTTTTTCAATGTTGTTAGCAGCCATGAGTTCAGATGGTGAGTCTGTACTTTTAAATTTAGAATAAACGAACCTAACTGCCTTTCTTTGTACAGCTTCAAGTTTTATTATGTTAGATTTAGTGAAGGGGTCCCATACAACACAAGAGTATTCTAGTTTATATACGTAACTTAAATCTTATATACGTCAAGTAACTCAGAAGTTTAATGTTAGAACGCGAATTTCTAAGCTTACACTTTAGAAAACACAACTTACGAAAGGCGGCAGAACGTATGTTGTCTATGTGTAGCTCCAAGACAGGTCATTAGTTATTGTTAAGCCGATATATTTGTAGCTGGTTACTGTTGCAGTGATGATGAGCCAAGGTTATACGTAAAGTCAAGAGGTGTTTAGATGCGAGAGCAACTTATGCTTGGGGCAGTGTCCGTTCTGCGGCGTCCGCACCCATACTGTGCATGCGCAACTCTCCCTCATTCTCCTCTCCCACGCAGGTGTGTGCTCTCCTCCTCCCCTCTCCCCCTCTCCGCCACAGGTGCGGCGCAGCAAATCAATGCATATAACTCTCTCTGACTCTCTCCCTCTCTAAGGGTACGCCGGTAGGCGGCGCAAGTGTCGTGGCGCAGTGTAAAGCGCGCGTTCGCTGTGCCTCCGTTATTCTCTCTCTGTGCAACGATGTGCGAAACGCCATGAACAACGTCAACGTCGGCGCTAGTTGCAGCGGCAGCGCCACCGCCGCGGAGCAGAGGAAGGCTCGGAAAGCCGAAAACGTCAGCGTCTGCAAGCGGACCCCAAACTTCGGGATCGTCTTCAAGATACTGCGCGCACCGACGCTAGGAATCACGTACGATCTCTAAATAAAGACGCAACAACCCCGTACAAACGTCTCCTCTCTTCTCAATACATTCTCTCACCCTAACTTTCATTGGGTTTTGTTGCCAAGTGAAACGAAACGGAAACTCGATGCGCACCTCCCGCGATGCTTTCGCATCTCACCATGGTTGCCCGTAGGGTGAAATGATGTGATTTTTGTACGAGTTACACAAAGATAAACAGTTTTTTGTACGTTTAGAGCCATACCATGTTCATTACACCAGTTTATTATGTTATAAAGACTAAAATTCAAATTGTGTTAATCATTAGTACAACTTGACGAAAAAGCACACAATCATGCGCCAACAGTCTGATTTGAGTTCCTGGTAGTACTACCTTAACAATGTCATTTACACAAAGTAAAAACAACAATGGTCCCAGAACGCTGCCCTGGGGCACGCCTGATGTTATAGGACGAAAGCTCGAATTGTTCCCATTTACTGAAACAAACTGGGCACGTTCCGTCAAGTAGTCTTCAATCGATGCAATAAATATGTCTGGGAGATTAATGCCCTTAAGTATCGTAATTAGTTTGTGAGTAATAACTTTGTCAAATGCCTTACTAAAATAGAGGAATATGACGTCCATTTGACAATTCTTATCCAGAGCTCCTGCAAATGAATGAACCACTGTGACTGAGTTACGATTGAATAACCCTTTCTAAAGCCATGCTGACAGTTAGTTAGTATAGAGTTTTTTTCGAGGAATTCAGCAATGCGTATAGATATTACATGTTGAAGCATTTTAGAAATTGGTGATGTTAAGGAGATAGGACGGTAATTTTGTTAGAGTAAATGGTTGCCTTTCGTGAAGATGGGAACAACACGAGCCATCTTCCAATCACTAGGTAGTTTTGCAGTTAACAGTAAACATAATAACAGCATAATGACAAAATGAGCAATAATTTCTGCATAGCGGCGAAGAAATACATTAGGTATGTTATCTGGACCACAAGATGATTTTGTGTTCACGTTAAAAATCATTGAAACAACACCTGAGTATGATATGAAGTCAACGTCAGTGGGTTGAAACACTCTTGGATGAGGCGTAGTAAGACTTGTCTTAGCAAAGACCAAAGACGCTATGAAAGAAGGTGTTAAAATGCTCCGCAATGACTTTCAGATCTGTAACTATTTTTCTGTTAACTAAGATCTGTGATACCTGCCTCTTGCCGTCGCTTAGGAAGTTCCAGAACTTAGTAGGATCATTTTTTAGAAAGTTTTTAGGCTTGTTTTAAAGTAAAAAGCCTTCGATTCACATAAAGTGCGAGGCAAATTTATTTTAAGCTCATGAATAACAGCGGATCGTGGGTTACTCTTTTTGAGTCATTTCAATTTTCGTTTTAAATGGATAATTTTAGGTGTAATCCAGGGTGTGTTTTTAGCAATCTTTTTACATTTCGTCGGTACGAAAGTGTTTATGCAATGATGGCACATTTCAGTGAATCGGCTCCATAGCGCATCAACATCACCCTCATGCTCAATAAATCCAGTATAACAACTTTCCATGTATTCTACAATAGCGGCATCGTTCGATCTTGAATAATCCTTGAAGCTTCGTACGGTTGCACGTTTGGGAGTGACACAGTTGATTAGAGGAATATTAACGCTTACAAGATGATGATCGGACAGGCACTTTCCAATTAAAACAGTATATTCATAAAAATCACGGCTTAGAAACACTAGGTCCAATATTAGACGAGACGAACCTTGTTCACGAGTAGGCTGTCTGACCACTTGAACTAGATCTTGAGTAAGCATGATGTCAAAGACGGAATTAACATTTTTGTTCGATTGGCGGCTTGCCTGATCGAGTTCCCAATCAAGTTAAAATCACCTATAAGAAAAGTATTTATTCAGGAATTGTATATGTTCTTGCAATTTTAGCAAAAAGTTTCGTGCAGCGTCTGGTGGCCTGTAGCATGCATATAGCAGAAAGCAGTGATCCCAACAAGTTATTTTAATGCACAAACACTCAAACTCAGTGATATCTGCTAAAACAATCGATTGTATTGAAGGCTTGGTAAGAATAGCAACACCTCCACCCTTACTTGTCCGGTCCTTACGAAAGAAACTGTAACTTGGCGGAAAAACTAAATCATCACTTTTTTCATTTCGTAACCACGTTTCAGTGATTACTGTAACGTGTGGGTCGTATTCGAGTAGTGTAGCATCAATAGAATGCGTTTTATTTAGAATGCTTCGTGCATTTATATTTCAGATTCTTAAGTTCTTATCCGCACGTTTCGTTGCATTGCTGGTATTACGAGCTACTTTACGAGATGGATGTACGTGTTTAAAGGAAGTGGAAGGGTCATATTATCACCCTGGTATCTTAACTTTTGCTTTGATTCTGCACGTGGCGTCTGGTTATCGGGCGTTTCGAGACCGTATTGCCGTTTTTTAGCAACGGAACTTTATCATTCATACCATGGTCTCAGACAAAAGGCAGGTTGTTAATATATAGTTTATCGAATGCTAGTGAAACTTTTTCTTGACGCGGTTCAATTTCGCACTAGCCCACAATTTCTTTCAGATGTCACGAATTCTTTGTGAAAAATATTCACCTATGGAAACATTTGCGCCCTTTAGTTTAAAACCGCTTTTCAGTATTGCATTTTTACTTCTTGTATCCAACAGTTCGAGAATCAGAGGTCTCGTCGAGTCAGGTCGTCGCTTGCCTAGTCTATGTATGTATACTTCCGATTTTAACACTGTCAAGTTCAAGGACATCCTGAAAATGCCTTTATTTATCGCAGTTTCAAGTGCTGTGTTTGTTTCGTCTTTGCTTTCTGGAAGTCCGTAAACGATCAAGTTTGACCGTCTACTATGGTTTTCCGTGGCATCTATTTTAGCTTCAAGTGCTTGAATTACGTTTTGCATGCAGTTTATATGATCCTGAAACGATCCAGATGGTTATCCTTGATTTCTTTAATATTCGAAGCAATTTCCTTAAGGTGTTTAGCGATTTGCGCCAAATCAGGACCTGGATTTTGTTCTATATCTCCTCCAAGCAATAATAATTTCCCGAGTGAATAAGTGAGTACATTTAGCATAGCACACAGCCGAGGGCACGCCAGCATCAAAAGAAAACGGTCATCGGAACGAAAGCATTTACCAGAATTCCGTCTTACCGGCACAATGAAAAGAAACGGATTTTGAGTGGTCCGCATGTTTCCGATGCCGCCATGCCCTGTGGCCGCAAAGTATGCTGGCAGTACTTCATAGTCGGCCAACATGGTGTCGCCACCTGTGGTAGTGCTGCGGAGCGTTCCAGGCACAATGACGTAGAGGTCGTTCCCACAGCGGCCAGCTGAACTCTTGAAGCACGTGCCGAGGCAGTTCCTCGAGATGAAGCGCACTGGTAGCAGCCACAAGCGGTTCCGAGCAACTTGATACTGGATCTTGCAGAAGGCCAAGGATCTGCACAATGAACAGAAACGAATTTTGAGTGGTCCACATGTTTCCGATGCCGCCGTGCCCTGTGATACATATACATACATACATACATACATACATACATACATACATACATACATAAATACATACATACATACATACATACATACATACATACATACATACATACATACATACATACATACATACATACATACATACTGTACTGAAGGCACTGGGCCAGGGTGCCGGTGAAGGAAGAAGACAAGAAACGCTTGGTCGCCCGCTCTGCCATATAGCTCCCATTGACTTGTTTCGCTCTACCGTGGAAACGCTAGATCGAGTGCTGCTAGACAAACATCCCAATTGTATCTGGTGGAGGTGCTGGGTTTCTCTTCCATATCCTCGAACTCCGCGGTCGGACGCTACCACCTGCTCCTGCGATGACTGATGCCGGACCGTCCTAGGCTGCTGCTCCCGTACCCACGACCATTGTCTGCCCTGGCGTCATCCGGCAGCGCGATCCTGCTAAGCGGAGCAGACGACCTCGACGTCGAGGACTGGCTCATCGAATACGACCGTGTAAGCGCATATAATAAGTGGGACGACCGCGACAAGCTCACTAATGTAGGCTTTTATTTGATGGGCGTGGCGAACCTATGGTTCAGAAATCATGAATCCAGTTTTACCACCTGGTCCGCTTTCACGAGCACTTTGACTAAGGTCTTCAGCCATCCCGCCGTTCGCCGCCTCGGCTCTGAGCAGCGATTGCGTGGTCAGATTCAACGCAATGACGTGAGCTTTACCAGCTACATTGAAGACGTGCTCTCGCTCTGCAGGCGCGTCAACTCATCCATGGACGAAGCTGACAAGATCAAGCACGTCATGAAAGGCATCGATGACGATGCCTTCCAGATGCTCGTCGCCAAGAGTCCCCAGATGGTTGTCGAGGTCATTCAGCTCTGTCAGCAGTACGACGAGCTGCGCAAGCAGCGAGCCTCAACACGTTGTGCTGCTCAGCAAGATACCGCGGATCTCGCTCCTTTGGATTTCAGCCGCGACGATGCCGACATTTGTGCTTCAATGCCGCGGATAAAGCAGTTCATTCGCCAGGAAGTCGCGCGTCAACTGTCTCTGGCGGCTAGCCCTCCTGAACCGGTGACATCCTTGGCGCCTTCGCTTCGTCAGGTACTTCAAACGCAAGTTGCTGAGGCGCTGCCACCTGCTTCTCCTCCGCAGCCCGTTGTTGGACCACTGACGTACACTAACGTTGTCGCCCGGCCTTATGTTCCTCCGGCTCCTGGCGCCTACCGGCCCACCGGAACTTTCCATGTACCGCCACCACCTTCACGTCCGGTTCCCGTTCCTTACTCGGCCAGTGGAGCCCCTGTCGTCAACCCGTGGCGCCTATTCTCGGTCATGTGGTCTCAAAAGACGGTCTCCTCCCGAACCCCACGAAACTTAGTGCCGCGTCCGCGTTCCCCAAACCAACTACCCTGAAAGAGCTTCGCAGCTTCATCGGCTTATGCTCGTATTTCCGGCGCTTCGTCCGCAGTTTTGCTTCCATAATCGCCCCCTTGACCGAGTTCCTTACCGGCCGTTCTGACCTACCGGACTGGTTCCCGGCCTGTGACGACACATTTCAAGAACTGCGCCGCCTTCTCACTTCACCGCCAGTACTGCGCCACTTGGATCCCTCTGCTCCAACTGAGATTCACACGGACGCTAGTGGTGTCGGACTAGGCGTTGTTCTTGCACAGCGCAAGGATGGCTTCGATGAGTACGTCATAGCGTATTCAAGCCGCACCCTTCCCAAAGCTGAGGCGAACTATTCCGTTACTGAAAAGGAGTGTCTGGCCATTATTTGGGCTATCGCACAATTTCGCCCTTACGTGTATGGGTGCCCTTTTGACATCGCAACCGACCATCATGCCCTATGCTGCTTGTCTTCACTCACAGATCCGACTGGTTGGCTCGCTCGTTGGACATTACGCCTACAGGAATACGACATCGGTGTTTATCGCTCAGGCCGACAGCATTCCGACGCAGACGCTCTTTCTCGGTCACCCCTGTCACCTGATCCTGTCTGCTCGTCTATTTCCGCCTGCGGTGCCTTCGCCCTCAACATTTCCGACATGCCATCAGAGCAGCTCAAGGACCCATGGATCTGTTCGCTTCTAGACTTCCTGTCTAGCCGGTCACCAGCGCCGATCTCTCGGACGCTCCGTAGCCAAGCCACGCACTTTATCTTTAGGGATAACCTGCTTTACCGCCGCAATTACAATTCCAGCGGCCGCAAGCGGTTGCTTGTTATTCTTCGACACCTCCGCTCCGACATCTGCGCCACTATCCACGATGACCCACAATGCGGCCTCGCTGTGGTATTGAAGACATACTCTCGCCTCCAGGTTCGGTACTACTGGCACGGTATGTACCGTTTCGTTCGCCAGTATGTACGGTCATGCCCCCTGTGTCGACGACGCAAGACGCCACCTAAACATGCTGCCGGCCACTTGCAGCCTTTACCATGCCCCGCTCGAGCGTTCGACTGCGTCGGCGTCGACCTATACGGTCCGCTTCACAGCACTGCCAGCGGCAACCACTGGGTTATTGTTGCTGTCAGCCACCTTACACGGTACGCTGAAACTTCAGCCCTGTCATCTGCCACAACAAAAGACGTTGCCAGTTTTATCCTTCAGAACCTGATATTACGGCATGGAGCACCTCGAGAATTACTGAGCGACCACGGTCGCGTTTTCCTCTCTGACGTCAATACACCGTTGCTAAAGGAGTGTCGCATCATTCACCGCACTACCACGGCATACCATCCCCAAACTAACGGCATGACAGAGCATTTTAATCGCACCCTTGGCGACATGTTGGCCATGTATGTTTCATCTGATCACTCGAATTATGATCGGATTCTGCCTTTCGTAACATACGCTTACAATACTGCAACGCAAAGCACCACAGGATTTTCACCTTTCTTTCTTCTTTATGGACACGAACCTTCACGCACTTTGGACACGATTCTACCCTACCAGCCGGATGCTTCGGAGTCGACGACTGTTTCCCGAGCGGCTGCATACGCCGAAGAATGTTGCCAGCTCGCTCGCTCGTTCACATCCCAGGACCAGTGGCGCCAAAAGCATCGCCACGACGCGTCCACTACGGCGACATGCTTTGCTCCCGGCTCGCTGGTCTGGTTGTGGGTGCCGTCTACTCCACCGGGCCTTTCCTCCAAACTGCATTCCAAGTACCACGGTTCCCTATCGGGTACTGCGACAAACATCCGCAGTGAACTACCTCATCGAGCCGGTAGACGCGTCTTCCGACCAGCGTTGTCGTGGCCAGTAAATTGTCCACGTCTCCCGCCTCAAACAGTGCCACGACCCCCCTGTGTTCTCCGGCTCCTAGGTCGCCACGATGGCTCCTCTTTTGGTGGTGAGTGATTGTATTGAAGGCACTGTGCCACGGTGCTTGTGAAGGAAGAAGACGATAAGAAACGCTAGCTCGCCCGCTCCGCCATAGCTACCATTGACTTGTTTCGCTCTACCGTGGAAACTCTAGGTCGAGTGCTGCTAGACAAACATCCCCATTGCATTACATACATACATACATACATACATACATACATACATACATACATACATACATACATACATACATACATACATACATACACACGCTACTTACATACATACAAACAAACAACCCGGCCCGGTGGCTCAGTCAGCTAAGGCGTTGCGCTGCTGAGCACGAGATCGCGGGATCAAATCCCGACCGCGGCGGCCGCGTTTCGATGGAGGCAGAATGCAAGAAAGCCCGTGTGCTTGCGTTGTAGTGCACGTTAAAGAACCCCAGGTGGTCAAAATTAATCTGGAGCCCTCCACTACGGCGTGTCTCATAATCAGAACTGGTTTTGGCACGTAAAACCACAAAAAGAAGAAGATACATATATACATACATTTCCATAGCAGTTGGCTTGCTTGCGCGCACAAAGACCGTGCGACACATTTTCTTCATTAGTGTTAGTCATTAAAATTCTCTTCCGACGAATCATTCACGCGTGGCAAAACCACTGTCTACTTTTTCATGTCTCAAATGCTCGTTATGTTTCTGAGAATGACAGAAAATTCCCAGCTGCCTTCGTCGCCAATTAAGCAAATGAGTTTTGATGAGCTACCGCGTATATGTGCACTTTTTTAACTCGGAGTTGGCTTCTAGCGCGTGTTTGGAATCCTAAGTTTCATGAAAACATTTAGTTTCTTATATCACACAGACTCACCATCATATGCTCTGTGTACTGGGCATAAGATTACACTCAGAAAGAAACAAACGACAAAACCTAATCGCACAATACAGTGATCGGAATACTATGTGCGACTGTCTCTGGTAAATATATTATGAGTATATATAGCCAAAATCATTAGGAGCACAGGTTCTACCAGTAAGCACCTTCATATTTGGAAAACAAACTCATGAACCTACATTTTTATACATATGACCTGCGCACATGTGTGCCCCCACGCAGCACGTGACTAATAACCTAACATAATGTTAGAAATTGTAGTTGATCTAAACATCGCATAATGACTAGCGCAAGCACTCTTTCCCAGCCGTCTATACCAGTGCAAGTTAAGGACTATGGTCGGGCAGAAGACACATCTATTCTCGATTTTTCAGAATTGTCATTTGACCAGCTTGAATTTGTCTGCGATTGTGAATCGGTTGACGAACTATGGCAGCGTCTTAAGGAAATCATAAGACATTGCGTAGATAGTTTCATCCCCACTCGATTAAAAATATAAAACGACGCAACCCTTGGATTCATCGACACAGAATTCATGTTAAGCGCAAAATGAAGCGCTTGCGCAAAAGGCAAGGTATTTCCACTGAGGTGTCGAAATTGCAGAGGGCATTGGAAACGGCTCTGAAGGAATCCAAAGAGCGGTTCTTTAACCAAACACTCAATACCCTAATGAAAACATCACTTCAAAAATTTTGCTTTTATCTGAATGACAAAAAGAACAAATAAACAAGATCCAAGTTAACAATGAAACAGTGACGCAAAAAGCAAATATTGCGAGTCATTTCAATATTTTCTTCCAGTCAGTTTTTTCTGCGCCTAGCAGCAATTGCGCAGACGCCTGTCTGCCGTCTTCCTTTTCATGTGAAATGGAAGATCTTGTCTTCACTCAAGCAGGCGTGTTTAATCAACGGCTACATTTAGATTCCAAGAAGGCTAGCGGGCCAGATGGAACACCAACCCAATTTCTAAAGCGATACGCGGAATGGGTGTCATTTTTCCTAAATATAATCTTTGTTAAGTCATTGCAAGCTCACTCGTGGCCAGAACACTGGCGTTGCGCAGTCATAACTCCTGTTTTTAAAAGCGGTAACCGATTGCTAATAAACAACTAGCGCCCAGTTTCCTTGACCAGCGTCTGTTGTAGAGTATTAGAGCATATCATAAGTAAGAATATTCTCGTTTTTCTTGAAAATAACGACTTTTTTATCAGCACCAATACGGTTTACGAAAGGGACTGTCTACAGTAACCCAGCTCATAGAAACTATTCATGATTTTACTTCAGCTATAGACGCCCAAAAGCAAATTGACGTCATCTGCGTAGACTTTGCTGAAGCCTTCGACAAAGTTTCACACAATAAATTACTCTTCAAGTTACATAAGGCAGGAATAAATGATAATATTTTAAAATGGATTGAAGCCTACCTACACAATCGCAGGCAGGTTGTACGTGTGGACGAGTGCTTGTCCTCTCCGTTAGAAGTGTTTTCCGGTGTCCCACAGGGGTCCGTTTTGGCCCCGTTGCTTTTGTTGGTTTATATTAATGACATTACAGAGATTGTTGAGTTTCCTGTGGAATTGAAGCTTTTTGCTGACGATTGTTTAATTTATTCTACAGTAACACACATTGACGGCCAAATTAGAATAAACCGGGTCCTTCATTCCTTTCACCTTTGGTGTGAAAAGTGGGACATGGAAATCAATTACAACAAATCGACTTTCACACATGTTATAAAGAAAAAAAGTGTGGTGCCATACTTTTATAACATTGCAAGTAACAAACTAAGAAATGTAGATACATTCAAGTATTTAGGAGTCACAATTTCACATAATTTAGACTGGCGTAAACATATCGATAACCTGTGCTCGACGGCTTCACAAAAACTGTATTCACTGAAGAAAAAGCAGGAACATGCAATGAAGGATGCCAAATTAATGGCTTATAAAACTCACATACGTCCATCTTTAGAATACGCTTGTGTTGTCTGGAGCCCCCACCAAAAGTCTTAATAGACAAACTAGAAAGAATTCAGAGAATGGCTGCTCGTTTTATTGCTTCAAGATACTGAAGGACGGACTCGGTAACAACAATTCTGCATTCGTGTGGGCTTGAGTTGCTGAAAACCCGAAGGAAAAAAGCCAGACTTAAGATTTTTTTTCAGATACTTCAACGGCTATTCAAGAAAAAAATGAAAAAATACGCCCAGTTCCCTGCAAATCGTAGCGAGAGAATTAACCACAGCAGAGCCGTCAAGCCTTATAACACACGTGTTGATGTTTTTCGTAATTCTTTTTTTCGGGATGTAATTGAAATGTGGAATGCCTTACCTGATGTTGTTGTAGATCAGACAGATGTGCACAAATTTGAATGCTCGATTGATATTTTGTATCGTGGACACCCAACCTGATGCTATGAAATGTTAAATTTGCTTGTGTTCTACTATTTTCCCTCCCTGTAACAACCCTCAAGCGAGGGTTAACAGTAACAATAAAGAAAAAGAAAGAGAGACCACCACTAGACAGCATAATAGACCACGGGTGAGATGACGCATCGCATTTTGCTAACTGGTCTGCGAAGCCGTGTCACTACTTGCTAAATGTAGTCCTCTCTAAGTCTGAATTACCGCAGCCAGTTAACGCCTAGTAAAGAGATATTAATGGGTGGTAATGTTAGTAACTGCCCCCGTTATTACCTTTTTTGCGAACTTTTTCTCAAGAGTTTGTAATAGGCAATGTCATGCATTCAGAACTACACGCCTGACCCAGTCACTGTGGCTTTAGTTGCTCTCATAAAGATAAACTACCCTATTTATCAACTCATGTGAGCGAAACCTCCCGGTTTGCTTGCTGCGCCGAACAATACAGCCGGGCGCAAATATATAAGTGGGACATAGAACGTAAAAAATAAGAGGTCCTAAAGCAGTGCGCCCATTATCGTTATTTGCTTGGAACGCTGACTGCAGAAACTTTACAATTAGAGAGCCGCAGCTGTGGTTTCCACTGTGACACTTCAGACAATCCCTGATGATTACAACTAAGAGATGGGCAGCCGGTGCGAAGACTGCGGCATTTATACTTGCTTCAATCAGTGGTGTGTGTGCAGGGTGTACGTCAAGCGATCTCTGGGCCCCCTATCAGGAGTCATCTCTCAGTAAATGTCTAGCTTCTATACAAGCGACCGCATTTCGTTTGAATTTGGCAATTGCTCGATATTTTATACGCCATGAGTTGCCAATAATGTCAACAGTAACTCTCGTCAGCCCAAATGAGAAGAAAAGGACCTGCGGAAACCATATGACGCTCACGGTTACTGCAAGTTCAGTCACTGCAGAAAACCAGAATAAAATATACCAGTACACCGATACCAGTACACCCCACAACTCAGAGTCGACCGAAAAAGCGTTGTGGGAGAATAATTGTTCTTTTGCATTTGCACCGAAATTGTTCACGAACTTTTTTTTATATCCCGTCCATGAATATGATGTGGTATGCACTACGTTACGAAGACAAGGACATTGTTCAAGAGCTACGCTTTCGTTCGGGAGTTTCTACCAGCATGAGGCGCTCAGTGGGGTGTGAGAAGGAAAGCCCTGAAGACTTTAATAACGCTGCTTACAGGCATTTCTCTCATGGCGGTCTGCTTGAGTCCACCCTACGCGAATGAAAAAAAAAAAACATCCCGGAAGCAGCTGTTGTTTATTTACTCCTCTCGGCCGGGACCATCCCGTGTTTGCTTTTGCAAGATGCTAACTGTCGATCCGTGACCGACAGGAGGAGGACGGCAGAGAAGTGCGGGACATTTACGGATAGGATCGATGGCGCTCGAGATTCCCACTGTATAGCGATAGGCGTCCTCACGAGCAGCAAAAACAGCCCACGAAACAGTCCAAGTCCCAATACGATTGGTACAAGACGCGCGAGAGCGGCAGACGAGCGTTTCGCTCAGTTAACTGTGGAGAGGCGCTCAAATACTGCGTACACTAATAAGAGGACGTACCTAAACATCTTTTTGAGGCGCGACATTCGTGATAGTGAGCGAAGTTAATCAAAACTTTTGCGCGATGAAGAGATTCTAACTTGCTATTTTGGGCCATATACACAAAAAAGAACGTTCCGCTAGAATTGCTTGTAAAAGCAGAATGCTATTCAATAGTAATGTTGGACATATGGTCAGCGAAGGCGACTGGCGAATAGCAAAGACACTTGCGAACGAAAATTTTCGGGAAACCGGCTTTGGCCCTTACGCTGCTACTACCATGGTCAAACGAGATTGCCTGAAGGTGAACTTTCGGATTTGTTTTCGCATTAATCAACCAGCCATAAGAAGCTGGGGCCGAATTCACAAAGTGGTTAATTCGTAGGTGACCTTTGCCATTGGCCAACCACATTCACTAATAGTATGTTCAGCATCAAGATTAACTAAAATTTTTCCCTTGCGAATAATTCTAACTTAAAGGCTTTTTGTGAATGCGGGCCCTGATGGGATACGCCCTGAAGAAATGGCAAAGCTGCGATTCGGTCATTCTGGAAAGGACAATAAGTGGAGCAAGCTGGTGGGGCTTCATGGCACCAGAAGGCACGTCTATAAACACCTAGACAATTGAGAATGAAAAGAAGAAACGCCGTTTGTGTGTTCCTTATTGTTCTTGCTTTTGACCGTGTTTGCACAGGTGTCTTTCAGCGCCGTGAAACATCCTACCCATTGTTAATCAGCGCCGAGAATTTGCAGCACAGTTTAACGGTTAGCGAGTGCATAAACTAATGCTGCTAAACAATTTCACATTCAGTCAAATGAGTTAACCATGGATGATTTTAGTTATTAATTGGTAATTATTTATCTATTTACTTACTTACTCATTATTGTTTCACCTGTGTATTTATTGCTAGAGCGCGAACAGGTTCACGCTTCTCCTTTATATGCATTGAGTAGGAATGTGCGCTCATGGCGATAACTATGATTGCTAGTTTAGTAGCCGGCGCTTGTTTCGGTATTCCGCCTAGAAGGCGCGATATCAACCCGCCGTGGTTGCTCAGTGGCTATGGTGTTGGGCTGCTGAGCACGAGGTCGCGGGATCGAATCCCGGCCACGGCGGCCGCATTTCGATGGGGGCGAAATGCGAAAACACCCGTGTACTTAGATTTAGGCGCACGTTAAAGAACCCCAGGTGGTCCAAATTTCGGCGTGGTCCAAACTACGGCGTGCCTCATAATCACAACTGGTGTTGGCACGTAAAATCCCATAATTTAATTTAAGGCGCGATATCAAAGGCATCTCCTGTCAAGGATCATGCATCGCGATATGTTCGACGGCTATGATTATGTAGTGCTGTATGGACGCTACCGATACCAAATTTTATCTTTGTAACTCGCTCGGCCTGTCCATAAGCAGGATTTACAGTGTGTTTCACTGTGTGTAATGCAATGCACTTCAAATTGCACGATTATCTCTAATTAGGTTCCTTAAGACATAGCTGCTTTGTACAATAAAAATTGCGACGGACATTGGCAACAACGCAATAGTTCACTATATTCGCATCGCAGTGAGCCTAAATTCTACCGTCCTCTCTAATTTACCCACCTGATAAGTAGTTTTTGAGCCCAATTTCACCGAAATTCACGTACCCCGGGTCCGCGCCGAGCTGCGCACTGTGCGAACAGGTTCGTGGATATATTGCTCGGCAAAAGCGGAGGTGACAACGTAGCTGGTCCACAGATATGTGACCGAGCAGAGCATATGCGCTGAACCATGGCCACGAATGAGTAGTCCGCACAGCTAATCACTGTGTTGGCGGATAGGTTGTTGAGGTTGCTCTTCGTTGTTGAGCATTCATTGTACTAAGCATCAATCTTTCTTACTGTAGTACAATATTTTATCTTGATCAAATAAATCTCGTTCCTCCCAATATGCGTCCTGCGATTTTATGCTTCTCTGCTTTTAATTGGTTTCCACAGCCTTTCGAGTATCTTAATTCTGAATGTCCCTTTATTCCGCTCTGTTTTTAATTCCGACAGCTCAATCTGATCTCTGCGATTTCTCGGTAGTTTTGTTTAATAGGTTTTTTGTTTCTTGGAGCTGATTACCTGTTTCCTGTCTTGGTGCTTTATTTTCGATTTCAATTGGGGTCTCTAAAATGATATTCCTTAAATCCTGATTCATTACATCTCTACTAGCCCCTTTCTCGCGGCTCTAAAGATGTGTATTTTTATTTCCAAGCATTTGCCTGATTTCACACGCTATTTACCTCACTGCTACGTCCATGTTCCCCTTTTTTCCTACCAGTTTTCCCCTTTGTCTCTTCAAGCAAAGAACAACTCAAAGCCACACTAACTTGCAATCACTGCTATTGGCGCTTTTCAATCACTCTACATCTTCCACAATGATTGAATGAGTGGAAAGTATGTAATCGACTTCATCTCTATTTTCTCCCTTTTGGCATCGTCGATACTCGCTTTCTGTTACTGCAGTTCCCGAAGAAGGTATTCATCATTCGCAATTTATTCCTTTCTACAAACACTACCGACTTCTGCATTATTGCTATAATTCAAACCGCCATTTCGAACTACCTTTTCACCATGTAACCACATCCCCACTTTCGCACTGACATTGCCAATGAAAACTCAGTATTGAGTTTTGGAATTCCTCATTATCAGTTTGAAGTTTGGGCGCCTATTTTATACTTTTATACTTCTTCATAAGGATGAATAAAGACAGCTGCATACATTGATCTGAATTACCAATTATTTAATCGTGCCCCATTCTACGGACACGGCAAAGATCATCTTGCCCTAATAGAGACAAATAGGGCTTTCAATACGTCGGTTCAACGAGAAGGTTATGTACAGGAAGTGCTACACTTACCGACATGCGATCAGCGCTAAAGAAATATTGAAAATATTTCTAATAATTATCAGTTATGAAATCATCGCCACTGACTGACCAATAGCACAACAATATCTTTGGATTCTCCCTATGAAAAGGCGAAAGAATATTTATGGCTTTCCATTAGTGATTGCTTTATTACGACGGCTGCTACCCTCTCATTAATGCTGTAGAATTCATCAATGTTGCCCGCTATGTTGTTATGGACTAGAAATCTTACTCCGGATTCTCTCTGATCTGGAAGACCTCTGTAGCAGAGGACGTGGCCGTTAGTCAGCACTGTGTAAGCCTCACCAGTTCTTCTAACCTCACTAAGGCCAATAATATCCCAGGCAATGCCTGATATTTCTTCAAATAGTCCTGCTAAGCTAGCCTCACTCGGGAGGGTGCGCGTGTTGAACGTTTCCAGGTTCAGTTTCCATTGGCGGCCTGTCCGGACCCAGAGATTCTTAGCACCCTCTGCCGCGTAGCAGGTCTGACCGCCGCCTTGATCAGGTGCTCTGCAGCCACTGGGGACTGAGGGCCATGGGTTAATTATCGGAGTCATTAGGGAGGTAGTTGCCGAGTACTGCACCAGGGATGCCAATTACTGTTCTGGTGAGGGAGTGACTTTGATGAAGCTTAGTGGGTCTTCCTAGTTTGGTTGCACCTGAACTAGTATAGCCCCACTAGCTCTCGGCTGTTTATTTTTTTCTTGCCGGCGTCAGGCACCACTCCATGCCTGAAAATGTGGTGGACTGGAGTAGGATTCGAACTTACGACCCTCAGATTTGAAGCCGGGTATTCTACCTCTGCTCCACGCCACCACTCATCTCTCAACAAGAAGATGAACAAGAACAAAACAAGATCAACAGAATCAGATCAACAAGAAGAAAGTAAGGGATATTCGAAATTATAACGTGGGAAAGATTGAGGAAGCCGTAAAATATGGACGCAGCATTAAATCAGTAAGAAGAAAGTTTTGCATAGGACAAGACAAGATGTATGCACTGAAAGATAAGCATGGCAATATCATCAGCAATTTCGATGACATAGTAAATCAGCGGAAGACTTCTACACTGACCTGTACAGTGCCCAAGACAGCCAAGCTACTTTCATTCGAAATAGTGATGAACCGGATGCAGAGGCTCCTCCTATAACTAGCGATGAAGTTAGAAGGGCCTTGAAAGACATGACCAGGGCAAAAGCTGCTGGAGAAGATGGAATAACAGTAGATTTCTTCAAAGATGGAGGAGATATCATGCTTCATAAGCTTGCGGTCCTTTATACGCAATGCCTCACAACTTCAACTGTACCAGAGAGCTGGAAGAACGCCAACATTATACTAATCAATAAGAAGGGAGACGTTAAAGAATTGAAGAATTATAGACCTATTAGCTTGCTTTCAGTATTGTATAAAATATTCAGCAATATAATTTCCAATAGAATCAGAGCAACACTTGACTTCAGCCAACCAAGAGAACAGGCTGGCTTCAGGAAGGGATATTCTACGATGGATCATATCCATGTCATCAATCAGGTAATCGAGAAATCTGCGGAGTACAATCAACCTCTGTATATGGCCTTCATAGATTCTGAAAAGGCATTTGATTCAGTAGAGATACCAGCAGTCATAGAGGCATTGCGTAATCAAGGAGTACAGGAGGCATACGTGAATATCTTAGCACACATCTACATGGATTCCACAGCTACTTTGGTTCTCCACAACAAAAGTAGAAAGTTGCCTATCAAGAAAGGGGTCAGGCAAGGAGGCACAATCTCTCCAATGCTATTCACTGCATGCTTACAAGAAGTATTCAAGCACTTAGACTGGGAAGGCTTAGGAGTGAGGATCAACCGCGAACATCTCAGCAACCATCGGTTTGCAGATGACATTGTCCTATTGAGCAACAATGCAGACGAATTACAGCAAATGTTTGAGAACTTTAATCTAGAAAGTGTAAGAATTGGGTTGAAGATGAATATGCAGAAGACAAAGATAATGTTCAATAGCCTGGCAAGGGAACAAGAATTAAGGATAGCCAATCAGCCTCTAGAGTCTATAAAGGAGTACGTTTATCTAGGCCAATTACTCACGGTGGTCCCTGATCACGAAAAAGAAATTTACAGAAGAATAAAATTGGGTTGGAGTGCAAACGGCAGGCATTGCCAAATCCTTACAGGGAGCTTACCACTGTTGTTGAAAAGAAAAGTGTACAATCATTGCATTCTACCGGTGCTAACGTATGGGGCAGAAACGTGGAGGTTAACAAAGAAGCTCGAGAACAAGTTAAAGACCGCACAAAGAGCGATGGAACGAAAAATCTTAGGACTAACGTTAAGAGACAGGAAGAGAGCGGTGTGGATCAGAGAACAAACGGGGATAGCCGATATTCTAGTTGACATTAAGCGGAAGAAATGGAGCTGGGCAGGCCATGTAATGCGTAGGATGGATAACCGGTGGACCATTAGGGTTACAGAATGGATACCAAGAGAAGGAAAGCGCAGTCGAGGTCGGCAGAGAACCAGATGGGATGATGAAGTCAGGAAAGTTGCAGGCGCAAGTTGGAATACGCTAGCGCAAGACAGGGGTAATTGGAGATCGCAGGGAGAGGCCTTCGTCCTGCAGTGGACATAAAATACAGGCTGATGATGATGATGATGATTAGTGATTGCTGCAAGCGCAATCCACTCTCACGAGGACCTAATGTTTCCGCGTGTTTTCTACGGCCAGTTATTTACAATAATGTTGTGCCGTAAGCAATATTTCTTTGTTAAAAACACACTACCGGACAGTTGCTCGGAAGAGCCTTTTTATAACGTCACTAGTGCAAGTAATATTACCCTCGTGTATTCGACGAAAGAGCCAGCAAATTCATGCACATGGTGGCAATAAGATCATTCGCGATACCTTATCAGTAGTGACTGCTGCATACAAAATAGTAAAAGCATGATACTAAAAGAACAATCCTTCTGAAACATAGTCGACTGCACCATTTGTGTACGCCATGACTCAGCTACTCACTTTCATGAGCTTTTAGCTTCTGTGAGCTGTCCTACACGCGTTCTCTGTAGTGATCGACATTCTCTTGCTTGTAATTAAATATACTAAAATATGCAAGACACCGATACATACTAATGGACACGTCATAAATGGGCACGTGTAACATTCAGCTTTCATGTGGCCTTTGAGATCTGAACGTCATTGCAGATGACCCAGAGGTCTACATGACTGTGCTCTGGGTATCAGAAAAAATAACACACAACACTTGATCTAAGATCAAAATGATGTAGCTCTCAGCCTCCTGGTTTCAAACAATCTGGCATTAATATAATATAAATAATCTACCATACTTGAATATGCTACTTGAAGACCAATTCATTAAAAACATATGAAACTGAATGTCAACAAGACCAATGCAGTATTCTTTTGCCCTGAAAACAAGCACTTTCAGATGACCCCTCTTCTAACGAACAATGCCGAACAGTTTTTCAGTCCTTAAAAACTTTAGGTGCAGACTTACTCTGAACAAATCTCCCGGGACACACACTGACATCTTGTAGTGAAGAAGAGGGACGATGCAGTGGGGCATCCTTACCAGCGCTGTCTGGTGGGTCAGTCTCTCCAGCACATCGCTCGGACCACACCGCTCGCGCTCGCGGTTCCCTTAACTGATCGAACGGTCAGCCCTAACGCTTGCGTGCAATAAACGCCTTTACAAGTGGTGGAGAGGGCTACGCTCCAACGCATCCTGGAGCTTCGATCCGGTACCCTCTCTTCAACCATGTCTCAGGACGCATCTCAGCTGACGACCCAGCAAACGTCTCCTACACCCTCCGTCGTGGGTTCTGGTCTACCTCGCCACAAGGATCCTCCTGTTTTCAGCGACACAGACGACAACGACGTGGAGGACTGGCTGTCCACGTACGAGCGAGTAAGCGTCGTCAATAAATGGGACGATGCCGCGAAACTAAGCAACGTGCTCTTTTACCTCGCCGGCGTGGCAAGCCTCTGGTACAACAACCACGAGACGGAAATTCCTACATGGTACACGTTCAGGACCTCGTTAATAGCTGTGTTTGGTCGTCCTGCTGCGCGCAAGGTACGAGCAGAATCCCGCTTGCGAGAACGAGCCCAACAGCCAGGAGAGTACTTCACTAGCTATGTCGAAGATATCCTGGACTTGTGTAAGGGCGTGGACATGACGATGTCGGAATCAGACAGAATCACAAACGTTATGAAGGGAATCGAGGACGCCGCTTTCAACATGGTGCTCGCCAAGAACCCACAATCCGTCACATAGATTTTTACGTTATGCCAATGTTACGAGGAGTTACGCAGGCAGCGCTCATTGACTCGTCGGTCTTCATCACGCGACGGACATATCGCTGGTCTGGCTGCCACCTTCGACCAGACCGCACTGTTTGCGGAAATGAAGGCATTCATTCAGGAGGAAGTAGGGCGCCAACTCTCCTTGGTACCCTTCGCTCAGCCGACGCATGTGCCACAGCCCGCTTCGACTATCGTGCCTCCGCTCCACCGCGCCATCGAGCAAGAAATCGCCGACGTATTGCCCAACCAACGGCACCATGTTCCTGCGCCTGTGCCACTGAGCTACATCGAGGTCGTGCCTCCACCCCAACAGTCTGTGGCACCAGCACCGCTCAGCTACGCTGAAGTCGTCGCGAGGCCTCACCCACTCTCTGCACCTGAGCCCCTCACTTATGCCGACGTCATGGCTAGGCCACCAGTGCAGCCCGCTATACAGTCATATCACCAGCCGCTCCATACAGGGCGTGCACCGACGTGGGCGGGACCAGCCACAGCGAACCGGTGGCGTACGTCTGACAACCGGCCTATATGCTTTGCCTGTGGCTACGCCGGTCACGTGGCTCATTTCTGTAATTTTGTGCAGCCGCCCAGCGTCGCATCATCCATGTCAAACCGTTCGCCCCGTCCATATTACGACCCACCTTCCGGTGTGTCACCGACATATCGCCCACCGCCGAACACCCGCCGTTCTCCATCTCCACGCCGGCGCTTGTTATCGCCGATGCGACCTCGTACAGCCCCTCGGGATGAGTCCAAGAGGCAAGGGCTGCGTCAAGGTCGAAGTGCACAAGTCCTCATTGCAGCCCATTAAATGTGATAGACGTGTTTGTCGACGGTGTTCGCGCGTCTGCACTCGTGGACACAGGAGCAGTCGTATGTGTTATGGATGCTACACTTTGCCGCTTACTTCGGAAAGTCATGACGATCAGAAAGTCCTTACATCGGAAAGTCCGGACTATCCCTTCGCACAGCCAGTGCTCAGCATATTCGACCCTTGGCGTCTTGCACTGCTCGTGTAGAAATTCAGGACGTTGTCTACGCCATAGAATTCTTCATCCTTTCCTCCTGCTCTCACGATGTCATCCTCGGCTGGGATTTTTCTCTCGCGCCACAATGCCGTTATCGATTGCGCACGGGCCGAAATAGAACTATCGCCGCTGCTAGATTTGACGCCCACTGACGCTCCGCCGCTTTCCAGGAAACTGATCGTCGAATCCGACACTCAGGTTGCTCCCAACGTCTCAATGATCGTGTCCATGCACTCCAGTGGCCTCTCGGACGCCATTGCATTACTTTTCGCCGTCTGGCCGTTTCCTCGCACGGAAGAGCCTGTTGATACCCTTTGCGACCGTGGACATCATCAAGGGCACTAGCACAATTTTCGTTTGTAACCCGTGTCCATACCCTGTCATGCTGCTCCGAGGAGAATGTGTTGGTACCGTGGAAGCTATCGACGACGTGCAAGTTATCGACGTGCCCGACTACCCGAATTGCGCCAGCTACCGTACGCTCAGTGCTGTTTCTACATCTGACGGATTGCCCAGAGATGTATTTGGTTCTTCCATCGCTGGAACCCTTACAGCGGCCCAGCGTTCCCAGCTGCTGTCCCTCTTGAAAGAATTTCGTTCATCTTTCGACGTGGGGCAAGCTTCCTTGGGTCGGACTTCAACTGTAACGCACCACATCGACACTGGCTCTCACCCACCATTGCGACAACGCCCGTATCGCGTTTCTGCCAGCGAACGTCGTGTGATTAACGAGCAAGTCGACGACATGCTTCGGCGCGAAGTATTTCGACCCTCGAAAAGTCCATGGGCTTCTCCTGTAGTACCTGTTACAAAGAAGGACGGCTCCGTAAGGTTTTGCGTCGATTAACGCCGGCTGAACAAGATCACTCGCAAGGACGTCTATCCCCTGCCACGCATAGACGACACAATTGACTGCCTGCAAGGAGCCGAGTTCTTTTCATCTCTGGATTTGCGCTCCGGGTATTGGCAAGTGCCTATGGAAGAAGTCGATCGACCGAAAACAGCCTTTATCACGCCCGACGGCTTGTATGAGTTTAACGTCATGGCTTTTGGACTCTGTAATGCGCCCACGACATTCGAGCGCATGATGGACACAGTTCTGCGAGGCTTAAAGTAGCACACATGTTTTTGCTATCTTGACGCCATTGTTGTTTTCGCGCCCGACTTCCCCACGCACCTCGGACGCCTCCGGCGTGTTTTGAGGTCTTTATCGAATGCCGGCCTACAATTAAACATAAAGTGCCGATTTGCTGCACGGCAACTCACGATACCTGGCTATGTCGTATCCAAAGACGGAATTCTCCCCGACCCCGACGAACTTCGCGCCGTTGTCGAATTCCCCAAGCCAACGTCCATCAAAGAATTGCGCAGTTTCATAGGTCTATGCTCATACTTCAGACGCTTCATTCGGAATTTCGCCGCCATCATATCGCCCCTGACGAAGCTCCTAGGGAGCAACGGGCTCCTCACCTCGTGGTCATCAGAGTGCGACAAGGCGTTCACGAGTCTTCGTCGTTTGCTGACTCCCCCCCCCCCTCCCCAATTTTGCGCCACTACGACCCGACGGCCCCTACAGAGGTCCACACAGATGCCAGCGGTGTTGGCCTTGGCGCTGTCCTCGCGCAACGCAAGCAAGGGTTCCCTCAGTATGTCGTCGCTTATGCCAGCCGAACGCTTACTAAAGCCGAGAACAATTCCACCGTGACAGAAAAAGAATGTCTCGCGATCATCTGGGCCCTTCCTAAGTTCCGGCCATATTTGTATGGCCGCCCATTTGATGTCATCACGGACCACCACGCACTATGTTGGCTGGCGTCATTGAAAGATCCATCCGGTCGTCTTGCACGTTGGGCGCTTCGCCTGCAAGACTACGACATCCGCGTACTCTACCGCAGCGGACGACAGCACTCGGACGCCGATGCCCTCTGGCGCTCTCCCTTGGCTGAAAACAATATATCTCAGTTGACTGTGTCTTCCATCGACCTCCGCACCATTGCTTCCGAGCAGCGCAAGGACCCCTGGATTGCGTCGCTTGTAGCCTGGCTCTCTGATCCATCGACCAGGTCAACAACCCGCGCGTTGCGCCGTCAAGCTCACCATTTCGCCATTCGCGACGACCTGCTTCACCGGCGCAATTACAGCTCCGATGGCCGCCAGTGGTTGTTAGTAGTGCCTCGCAGCCTGCGTTCCGAAATATGCGCAGCTTTCCACGCCGATCCCCAGCGTGCCCACTCTGGCGTTTCCAAGAATTACCAGCGCCTTCAACAGCGGTACTACTGGCGAGGGATGTACAGCTCCGTTCAAACGTTTGTACGCTCTTGTCCCGATTGCCAGTGCCGGAAATATTCACCTCGCCTCTCTCCAGCTGGGCTGCAACCTTTACCTTGCCCCACCCGGCCCTTTGGGCGCGTCGGTATAGATTTGTACGGGCCCCTTCCCATGACATCGGCTGGAAACCGCTAGGCCATTGTGGCGGTTGACCACCTTACGCGATACGCTGAAACTGCGGCGCTTCCGGTAGCTAGAGTGCGTGACGTTGCCTCCTTCCTGCTTCGTCGATTCATCCTACGTCATGGGCCACCCCAGGAGCTCCTCAGTGACCGCGGACGTGTCTTCCTCTCCGAAGTAGTTGAAGCTATTCTCATAGAGTGCCACTTTGTTCATCGCACAACAACGGCGTACCATCCTCAAACCAATGGACTCACGGAACGGTTCAACCGTACGCTCGGCGACATGCTCTCAATGTACGTCTCCTCCGACCACACAAACTGGGATGCCATTCTGCCCTTCGTCACCTACGCGTACAATACCGCTACGCAGAGCACTACTGGTTTTTCGCCATATTTATTATTGTATGGCCGGCACCCACCGCACACCATCGACACAATGCTACCATACCGGCCCGACGCATGTGAATGTGCGCCCATTTCTGATACGGTGAGACATGCCGAAGAGTGCCGCGACCTCGCCCGAGCTTTTACCTCCAATGACCAAGAGCGCCAGAAGAACACTCGCGGTGACACCACCTCTGCGCCCACCTTTCTTCCTGGAGCGCTTGTGTGGCTCTCAGTTCCTTCCGCTGCACCTGGTCTGTCTTCCAAGTTAATGCCTAAGTATGAAGGTCCCTACCACATCGTCGAGCGTGCGTCACCCGTCAAATATGTGATTGAGCATGTTCAACCATCTTCCGACATGCGCCGTCGCGGACACGATATTGTCAACGTCGAGCGCCTCAAGCCGTATTATGATCCCCTAATAGTGACGAACTGTTAGATCGCCGGACGGCTCCCTTTTTCGTCCCCGGGGTAATTGTAGTGAAGAAGAGGGACGATGCAGTGGGGCATCCTTACCAGCGCTGTCCAGTGGGTCAGTCTCTCCAGCGCATCGCTCGGACTACGCCGCTCGCGCTCGCGGTTCCCTGAACTGATCTAACGGTCAGTCCTAACGCTTGCGTGCAATAAACGCCTTTACAATCTAATAAACTGCCCCGCATCGTCGGCTTTAAGTGTCGGCACCGTGCAGTAGTTCCGCTAATAATTATTATTCCTTTATGCAGTTCATTGTTTTTCTCTACACTAACTTGCGGAACACTAGTTTGGCCGACCACAACCACAGATAACCTTAATAGATTCTCATTATCGCAAAAACAAATAATTCGGCTAACTTGCAAAGTCCATTTCCCACGCACAGTCGTGATTCAAAATCTCTGTATCATCAGTGCGGCTTCACTGTGCAGTTTTAGCCTTTGCCGCCTTTATAGACTTAGAACAATAAAGAAAAAAATGTGCAGATCCCACGCACTGTGGGAATCGATGTTATGGGGAGGATTTTGCAGGCTCCTGGCAGGGCAGCATTGTTTGGTGTTCTACAAAGCGTCACAGGTTGACCAACGTGTTTTTGTAAATCCAGTATTTATGTGTGTGACGCGAGCCTAGTGAACTAGAATTAACGCGAGTGTATAATTTGTACGAACGATCGAATTGATGTAAACGAGCGGTGTGGAGGTGCGAGATGGGTAAGAAACGCAGAAACTAAATTCTCACTGACGGCAGCACGTGGTATCTCTTAGACGACGCAAACTCGTGACTTGACGATGATACTGTAGCACAACTTGACGCCTGTCCTTTTATGACCATTCGGATGAGTGGCATGATGCAGTTTCTTGCCTTGGCCGAGCTCTGATGACGCTGCCACAGTGAAATTCGATGCAGCGCTGTCGTGCCTCGACACTGTGTACGAGGAAAGAGGAGACCTCTATGTTGGAACAAGCGTCCAAGTAACGTCGAGAAGGGCCGTGAAATCGGTACAAGCTTTGGGAGAAATGAGGAGACGGCGCGTTGCTGTCCGGCGCTTGGAGATTAACGCTCGTGGGAAACTTGCTTTTAAATTGTTGTTTAAACGGATGCAACTACCAGCCGGCATTCTGCTGCCGAGGTGCCGGGATCTTCTTACGCCTGCCTCCTGGCTCGAGCGCTGATGACACGCGAGAATGAGAGGCGACAGTCAGATTACGAAGCTGGAATAACGATGCAACGACCATTACGGCATCATGAGCTCTAGCATGTTGTCACGTTGTAGCGACGGCGGAAAACACCGTAGTAAAACTGTGAATCATGAAGCGAACTCTTTATTGGGCGAACCTGTGCCCACAAAAGCCAGTGACACTCAATTCCAATAGCGGCGAGCGTAATCGATCATTATCGAAATGTGATCTGTGCGTCGAGCGCGTCGGCTTTTATACATGACACTTCGAACATTACAGCGTAATCACTGGTGCCCGCGTGCCTTGCAGAAAGTACGACAGGGCCCCGATTTTGTAGCGATGCCTTATCCCTTATCCTATACTAGTCTTATCATCCACCGCTCACGGCCGGCTGATCGCTCTGACCACTGACAAAGTGCGATAAGCGCGAAAAGGCATTATTACTGAAAAGGCATCACTACAAAATACCGGCCCAGAAATCGTGTCGCACAGACAACCTGATTACGCAAGGTTCGGTGGCAATAGACAACGGATAGAACCATCGAGAGCATACGCGAAACATCCGCTAAATGCAAGCGCGTACTGCGCCGAATGATAACGTTTAACCTGTGTTGGTAGGGGTAAAAGTGGTCATTGGAGAAAGCGAAGTAAGTACACGTATCACTGTAGTCATCGGCCTGATAGACAACTTGGTCCACTGGGTCGACATAGTTCTTGTCATGATGATGTCATGCCGTGCATGCATGCACGCATGTATTAAATTTATCTCATTCTTGTCATTCGTCATGAAATTAAGCACAATCGTATTTGCTTTCTTTTCATCCCTTTAAACCCCTTCCCCCGTGTAGGGTAGCAAACCGGCCGTGCGTCTGGTTAACCTCCCTGCATTTCCTTTCGTTCTCCTTATCCTCCTCCATATCAAGGCTTGACTTACAGACCATGGAAGTTATTTCAATGATTTTATGACATACATGGTGTGACATATAATTAATGCCACACATGCATGTCATGACACGCATATCCAGAATATATCCAGTTAAATAATTGCATGCCATGTCATTTAATATATTATAGTCATCTATCTCATTTATGACATGATTGTCATTTATGTCAGTTCCATTTTCTAACAAGTTGTATATTAGGATATCCATTACATTAATAAAATGACATGAAATGCTTGTCATGACGTGATAGTCATGAATGACATAAATATCATGAACTTATTGCGTCACATGGTGTGACATATAATTAATGCCACACATGCATGTCATGACACGCATATCCAGAATATATCCAGTTAAATAAATGCATGCCATGTAATTTAATATATTATAGTCATCTCATTTATGACATGATTGTCATTTATGTCAGTTCCATTTTCTAACAAGTTGTATATTAGGATATCCATTACATTAATAAAATGAGATGAAATGCTTGTCATGACGTGATAGTCATGAATGACATAAATATCATGAAGTTATTGCGTCGTGGTCATTTCTTTAACTGCATATGTATCGAATATTTGTGGCGAGACTTGCGTGCATGACATGACAAGAATGACATGTTCATGCGTATCTTGTCATTCATGTCGCGTCATGCAATTCAGGGCACCTATGTCATGGCACGCACGTCATTTATGTGATGACATTTACTTTAAATTTCATCAACATGTCATGACAAGCATGTGACGTGACCGATGTCATTACATGACACGCGGTTGTTGTTCTTGTCTTTTATCTCCTGATGCACATGACATGCCGTAAAATCCATTTCATTCGTGTCATTGCATTTTTGGCATGTCACCCATGTCAGGTCATGCATGCATTTTATTCATATCCTGATAATATGCACAACACGGCTTTCCTCTATACCTCTAATTTCCTCAATGGGGCTTTCCTCTATACCATTTATGTCGATGTTTTTGTTCCTCGAATATTGTACGGTGTTTAGTAAACGGGACTCCAAGTGTACAAGACGTTTCTTGACGTGGAAATGCCTTCGCTGCCATCCAGACCCGCGAACACTACCCCATTCCGGGTCGCTCCTTAGTGCAAGGCGGAGAACAAAGGAGATGAGCTTAGTGGTGCTTTCAGCCAGAAATAGACTGAAATGAACGTGTAGCGCCTCAGCCTGCGGCACCCGTCAAGGAAGAAGAAGTTGGCATTCGACCACGCGGCAGGTGCAGAGCGAGAATAAAAAATCCGTTCGAAAACTCAACGCTGTCAGGGCTGGATCTTTCTCGTGTTAGCTACGACAAACGCAAATGAGGCCATTCATAGCCTGCTGAAAAGTTTACTGAACTCTATGCGCGTGGTTCTTTTCAATTTCCAAACGCCAGCAACTACGTCCGCTCTACCGGTGCTTGCCGTACTGGAGCTACTAATTGCAACTCCTGGACCAAGCACGGCATGGGGGGCTGCTGAGGCCAGTGGAGCTCTGGACTAGGGGCCCCACCCACCTGCTTCCCCAACCCCTTTTCTTATACAATAAACGTTTTTCAATCCGATTCTGCAAAATCTTATAAGCTCGCACGTTGTGCGCCTTCGTATGGCCACAAATGAATGCCACTCACCTTTCCTTGCGTCAGCGGTTGCTTGACAAGATACGCAATTAAGCATCATAAATGTTTAATTTATGATGCTACGTGCCACTACGTGCTGACGCGCGTTCCGAGGGACCGTAATAAAGTTTTATCATACCATACCAATGTGGGCGGGCCTGTGCTATTAGCGTCTCTCCCTAATTGGTTGTCATCATCCCTCATCCTGTTTTCCTTCCCTCTCACATCTTTTCCCTGAGCAGAGTAGAAGTCTAGAGCTCACTAGCTATTGCCGACCTATCTGCCTTTCCTTTACTAAAATCTAACGACCTATGGGAAACAAATACGAGTCGGTTCTGGCTTCCCAAATTGTTAAATGAATTCTTACTTAACTGTGACTTAGATATTGCTACCACTTCGTTTAGACAGTAACAAGATATACTTTTCTGGTTGTCTGGTTTAGTCATTCCTCCAGATTTTTTGTTTGTTCCTGCATTGCTTTATGAGACTGTGTCTTCCACCATTTCTTGAAGGGTTGCGCAGCTTCACATTCATTTTCATACTTCCGGCTTTCTTATTTTTGCCTTGATCAAACTGAAACCGGTTGTACGTTTTCCAAGTAGAGGTAGAGTATAAGCGATCGAATTCTGCTCTTATATTTACAATGTCACAACTGTGTCACAACGCAAGTGTCTCTAGATAAAACTTATACGCATTATTATATGTGTGCATGCAAGATAACTTTTCTGACCTTTTTGTTTAATGGAAGCCTGTGGGCAGGATGTTTTATTTATTTATTTACTTGTTTGTTTATTCCCTTACGTATAGATATACATATGACCACTGTTATGGAACTACTACTACTACTACTACTACTACTAATAATAATAATGATAGAAGTTTATGTGCAGAAAAACAACGGACGACTCGCAGGGATCAAAAGTATGGCGGCTACTGGCGGCGCTGCGATAAGCGAATAAAACCAATTTGTATTCCTCACATGTTTTCTCATATCGCGGGTGTCCGCATTTTCGGCAGTCAATGCACTGGATAACTCAATGAATAATTTCCTTTCGACTGGCCCTATTTTCGATGGCTAGCGAGAAAGTCGCTGCTGACGTCATAGTCAGAAAACACAAATAAAACACCTCGGATTGAAAGTTCACTCTTAGACAAAAATATTTGCAGCTGCGCAGACGTCGGCCGACGCGCAAGAAAAATGAATGTTCTGAGAAACACTGTCACAAAGAGAAAGTACAGAAATTCTGTCGATTTTCAAGAATGCAGCCTAAGTTGAAATAAATAAGCTCAAAACCACATAGAAAAAGTACGCCACTTGTTCTATTCATATTACTCTACACGTCGTCAGCAGCTGCCTGAGACGTATGAATTCCACCACAGTTGCCAAAATATTATGTCTAAAACCGGATAATCCTTGAAAGAATTCCTCATGAAGCAGCATGGGCTATTGAGCCAACTGCGAAGTTTTAAAAATTATTTATTTTCGCTGCTACAGGCATAGATTCCAAGGAAAAGAAGAACCTTTAAGCGCTTTTGATCGACGTTATTCCATTTGCGCTTATGCTAATTAATGTTTTCTTTCCCGAGTCAGCACACATTAAGCTATTTGCGCTGATCGCTGAATAAATAGGCATTGTCTGTCTAGGTACACGTGCCGTACTGCTGCCGTGTGTATTTATCATCCATGAAAGCGCGTATATGTGATGACGTATTCATGTCGTTCTTCCTGGCGCGCACAATGACCCAACTGAGAAAACATTCTTGTTCAAAGCTTTTGTCCTCCGTTTGAGCTTGAGATTACGTTCTACGCGTTGGCGTACGTCGAATGCCGAAACTGCGTTCCAGTGCAATGTGTAATGGCCGTGCCGTCTTAGAGAATTCTCGGCCCGAGGGGCTCTTCGGCATTGCGCGCTAATGCATCTCTTAGAATAGATTAGGCCGTATTGTTGAAAGCGACACTTATTCTATCGTCATATCCCAGATGTCATCGTCCAACGAATAACCTCCCTAGCCCAAGGAGTGTCGAACTCGCAGTCTTCAGTTATTTCATGCTTTTGAAATGTATTTTACGCATGAATCGGTATTGCGAAAGCCAATATTTTCGCATCGATACCCAGTAATTATTAGCAGCGGCGAATCCATGATTCAGCAAATATTTACCTCGACATCAATAATCCTCAATGTTAAGCGCACTAGCCCACAAAAATATCAACAATTCTGCAGCCAGACTGCAGATAGCGCCTGGAAACAAGGTTACCCACGGATTAGTGCTACAGCTTCATTGATTTAAACATATTTGTGAAGCCTAATTTGTTTAGAGACCTAAAGAAACCCAAAATTTAATCCTGATAGTCAGGCTAGATATCGCGGACTCGTAATATTAAAAAAAACATTGATTTAGTAACAAGAATATAGTGCATTGATGTACTTATCCAATGGTGCACTTAACCACTTACCCAGTAACTATGGCGTTGTGCTGCTGAGTTTGACCCCAGCCGCATTTTGGTGGCTGCAATATGCAATAACCCTCCTGTAATTAAATATAGGAGCACGTTAAAGAACCGCGCGACGTCAAAATTAACCCGGAGCCCCCCACTACTAATTGCCTCATAATGCGATCGTGGTATTGGCACGTAATACACCAGAATGCAGGTACACTAATGGAAACTTTTTGTCAGAAGGAGACCGATGAGACGCAGCTTCAAGATACGGTGTAGCCTGAAATGAGTAATCGGTATATCGCCTGAGATCAAATTTATGATATCGTCCGCCTTGTTGATTTCGCAAGCCGACAGTCGCAATTATCTCTTGCATTATCTGGGTCCTGTATAATAAAGACTGATTTCGAGTGAAAGCTTGAATGGTTATGTCGCCACCTCTTGTCGTACACGCTACCCTGCGCTTTAAAAATAGTTTGCATCGTCCATGGCGTTGCCTCTTCATCAAGATACGTTCTTTTTTTAACGTATCCAAGTCATTCTGTATTATACTGACTCTATTTAAGGCGAACTGTCTTCTAAAGCCATTTCAGATGACACATAACCAATTTGCTAGTAATGATGCCTCCGGTACTGGGGACTCCGATTCTACATATCTGCGTTGAATTCGTAGAGCGCTCGTCTCTGTAACGTCTAGTTCGCCACGTCTATCGTGTTCGCGGCATTAGTGCCCCGTACCGGGCTTTTCGGTCCATAACTGCACGTCCAGCTGCTTTGCTCAACTTTAGTGCGTAATATCCTGCACATTGGCACAGCTAATGACGTCGCATCTGCAGCTTTTTTTTACAGTCATCATCACCTTTTTATTGGTTTTCATATACAGGTGTAGTTTTACCTGCCCGCTCAAGCACAAATGCTTTTATGCGGTGCTGCGCAGCCATGTCTTTCTTATGGATCGTGCTTGAACCGTGAACGGTTAATTATATTTGCTACATATACGAGAAAAATGCATTACAATATTTCTTTTTTATTTCTGCCACTTCACGTGCTAAAACCACGATTTGATTATGGCGCACAACATTTTGGGGGACTCCGGCATAATTTTGACCACCTGGGTTTCTTTAACGTGCACCCCATGCCCAGCACACAGGCGTTTTGGGGTTTCGCCCACATGTAAATACGGCCGCCGGGGCTGAAATTTAATCCCGCGCCCTGGGGTTCAGCAGCGCAACGTCAAAGCGACTACGCCACCATGGCGGGTTACAATATTTCCTGCTGAATTTGAATCATGTGTAATATCAGTTCGAATCGAAAACAAATCGTACACTATTATACTAAGCGAAACATTATAACAATAAAATGCATATGCAAGCTTTCTACAGAAACACACATCACTGAAGAGCTGTCTAGAAATTAAACATTATAAAAAAACAATAAATATTGGTTGTGGTTTAGCTCTGGTTAAACCTAGTCGAGTAGCGATAGCTACAGACCCCCGGCTGCGCTTAGGCTTCGCTTGGAGTTAGACATGTTGTTATTAAACTTAGCGGTTTCCCACTAGACTAAGAAAGGAAAGACGTTGTGGTCAACCAACGGGTAAAACCAACGGCAGGAGCGGTGGCCGCGCGGCGACCGCGACGAGCTGAGTCGCCGGAGAATCGATGTGCGTGGTGTGACGTCACAGAGAGGGCGCGGCGAGCGCGCCAGCTGCGGTGGTTGCCAGGCAACGGCGGACGCGCGCCTGTAGCAGCGGTGGCCGCGCGGCGACCGCGACGAGCCGAATCGCCGGGGAATCGAGGCCCTTGGTGTGACGCCACACAGAGGGCGCGGCGAGCGCATAGAGTTTCTCACTATATTACCTAGAGGGAAAACTGGCGCTGCTGCGCTGTGGTATCCATGGGAATGCCGGTATATTGTAACTTCGGATTGGCATCGTTCTTGGAGAGCAAGAACGCCTTGAAGACGCGCCTGGCTAGCACCGTTCCGTCTATCACAAAGATTCATTTCCTGCTAAAACAGCACGTAAAAACTGCTTTAGCTTCATTATTACAGAAAAACATGTTTTGTTTAATTTTGAGGACTTACTATTGGATGCACAATTATATGAAGCGTAAAAAGTATCAGCTGGCCGCCAAAGTTGGAGGGCAGACGACAAGATTATCGCTCGCTTTGTAACAACTTGTCGTCTGTTCATGCTTTTCTTCGCTTCATTCGGCATTGTAGGTGAGTAAACTTTATTGAGAGATGTTATATGGGGGAATGAAAGCCTTTTATATAGATTTTACTTTAAGAACGCATTATTTGTGTAGCCATATCCACGTTTTAAACGAAGCCTCTTTCAACACCAACGAATACAAGCCTCGCAGACACATATCCCGTCATTCCCATGAGGGGACGGCGCCCTTTAAGAAACTCGCATAGACGGTGGCGCCAGTTTACCCTCGAGCTGTTATAGTGAGAAACTATAACAACCACCGCAGCTGGCGCGCTCGCCCAGCTGCGGTGGTTGCCCGGCAACGGCGGACGCCTGCCTGTAGGAGCGGTGGCTGCGCGGCGACCGTGACGAGCCGAGTCGCCGGAGAATCGAGGCCAGTTGAGTGACGTCACACAGAGGGTGCGGCGACCGCGATGAGCCTAAAATCCCTATATAAGAAAAAGTACCACCATCCTTTGATAAACGCCGCTTCTCTCTCTCTCCCGTATCTCCGATCGGACGATGATAGCGCGCGCCTTTTACTTCTTTATATTTTCTTTTTTTTCCGCCTCAGAGCCATGTTGAAAGTCCTCTGCGCAGCCGCAGTCGGCGGCGGCGGCGGCGCGCGCCCGGCCTGAAAGTTTCAACGTGGACTTTCTAGGTGCGCCACCGTCGACTTGGCTTTCGCAAGCAAAAAGTAAAGAAAAAAGCAAGCGCTTTAGGAAAGGAGGTGGCGGAGGAAAGAGTAGATGGCGGTACTTTTCTTATATAGGGACTTTAGATGAGCCGAGTTACAGTGGCTAGAATGGGGAAGTGTGTCGAACGCGCCGGCTAGCGCGTGCCCCTTTGGGAGGAAATCACCAGGTGGCGCTGACACACGCTTATACGTCGGCCGCGACGGCGGCTAGCAGCCGCAGTGCAAGGGTGTTGCGTGGAATGCGATCGTCCGCGCGCGCTGCCAAATATTCAATAACAAAAAAAGAAAGCTTCGTAATATATATTCTCGCTCGTGCATTCCGGCAAATGGCGATAGAGTGGCTATGCTAGCCCTTTCGTAATTGAAAGGCGCCAAGGTAACAATCCGGTTAAGCGTGCGTCGATGTTAGAATGTAGCTTGCTTTAGACGATTTACTCCGGCTGACACCTTAACGAACGCTAAGCAAGAAAATTCCCAGGGGTAACTCGGAAGCAAACATTTTATTTTTTGACGCACTGTTTACGCAAACACCTAATTTTTGAAGAATGGCTCACAATCCGTTTAAAACAAACCATTCTCCGTCATCTATCATTTTTTGCTACGCGACACACCTGAGCTGGTGCTTTTTTTTCTCACGAGAAAAAAAAAATGTTTTAAATTGTTCACAAACAGTTCAAACAGAACGTTGTCAGCCTTATATTATTCTCTGCTAAGTGACGCGACTGACCTTCAGGCGCTTCGTCTTTTCACGGGAAGACTCTCTCTTTGTTGAGTGCCTTCGTGTAGAAGGGAAAAGGGATGACCAAAAATAATTTTATAACTTGGTTGGTAAGGCTGGGGCCATGCAGTGCACAGCCCGATATGACGTCGTTTTTGTGCAGACAGTAGACAAGCTCTTCCAAGCTGTCACTGTGCAGCTCGTTGTAACTGAACCACATCGAAAACAGTGCATGGTTTCAAGGGCGTCTATACAAATGAGAAGAGCTTCTCCGAAGGGTGAATGAGGTCCCCATTGACGCAGAACTTTGTGAACATCGCCATCTGTTCGATGCCTTTGCCGGTGGCAACAAGGAGCTCGTCAAAACATTTCCTGCACACAGACTACAGGGTATATACTATTTACCCTGTCATGCAGAAGGCTAGCTGCGAGTCACTCATCTTTTCAGGGTAATCTTGGTCGGGTAGCATTGTGGATTCAAAACGACAGACTGGTGGGCTAGTTGGTATGACATTATTTACACAGTAGCGCAGAAGCACACGGACGGCGAAAGAAACACACGGGACACAGCGCTGAGTGTTTGTCGCGTTAGGAGCCTGTGTCAGTTGAACTTGCTAGGTTGATTTCTTTGTATGTCTTCCTTGTACATTCCTTTTGTGTGTCGATATATATATATATATATATATATATATATATATTTGCTATCGTCCAATAAACACTCAGTTGTTAGCGCTGTGTTCCGTCAGTTGCTTTCACCGTCCGTGTGCTTCTGAGCTATATACTGCGTAAATAAAGCACTTTATCATGTGAGAAGCTTCTTCAAACTTCCCACTATCCAGCAGTGCATCCAGTTCATGGTCTGCATCCTCAATGCTGAGGAGAAGTGTCAGATCGCCCCCGTCACAGTTGCCACTGCTGGGAGCTTTGACCAAATCGTAGAAACTAAGTTCACGGTGAGCGAAAATTGGGCATCTGTACGTTAGTAGCATCCAGACACGAAACAATGTTTTCGCATAATTAGTACACATATAGACTTGCTGCAGCACAAAAAGAAACGAACGTAACTTTCCACAGGTCAGGGCGGGCGGCGTCACTGAAGCAGCAGAGCCGGCGCGACTCGCATCGGGCGACGTGTCAACGACAGCGCGCGCCCCCTCGCGGTTCCCTACCGGCAGCTTCAATGCGCCCCGTAGGCGCTGCGTGCCGCTCGACACACTTCCCCATTTTAGCCACTGTAGCCGAGTCGCCGGAGAACCGAGGCCCGTGATGTGACGTCACACAGAGGGCGCGGCGAGCGTCCAACGGCTAAAATCCCTATGTACCAACGGCAGGAGCGGTGGCCGCGTGGCGACCGCGACGAGCCGAGTTGCTGGAGAAACGAGGGCCGTGGTGTGACGTCACAGTGCGGCGACGGCTCAAAGTGCGGCGACGGGCGAAGAGGCGTAAACCTGGCGTAATGTAGCTATCGCAACAGAACAACAACATCCGTAATCTTTCTCCATGAATACAAAGCACAGTAACAGTTCAGAGCACAGCACTGCAGATCCGTCCAGAAAGTGAACATTTTAAAACGCATACATACTTTTAATATGCATACACAGTACATATATTTTGCCCTGTAAGTTTCGGAATAACCTAACCTAAAAATAAGAATGAAAATCTTTACAGACTACTAGTGGTATGCACATTGTATAGCAAGCAGGTAAAAACAATTGCTGCCGAACTGTTTTATTCAGCCATTCTTCATAATAAAGTCTGGGAAATGCTAACATATGAATGCCATAAATGGTTCGCTAATGCGCCTTTTTCATTAATAAACCATTGATGTATCCCATGTTTTGCTTTCTGAAGGAATGTTACTTTTGGACAGCCTGTTAATTCGTTGAAATATAGCGGCAAGTAAAATAATCCTAAGTTTTCTGAAGGGCTTTAGAAGTAGTTTTTTTTTCAATCATTCGTAGCTGATGTGTTTTACCATTTCGTATTTTAAACATGTTGCAGAATGTCTGATTTTTAAGTACCACTGCAAGAAAGAGCTTCTGAATGTTGAATGCAGATTGTTGAGCCATGACATCCTTAATATTAAGTATATCGCGTTTCAACCGCCCCAACATATTACCTGCTATATTTTCCAGTATTCTATTTAACCCACTTAGTCTGGAAGTAGTAGAGAACCCACTAGCTAACCCAGTCGAGATTAAAAGCTTTGGTTACGACAACTGAAAGCTTCCTTCGCTGTTTGTGACAATTTGTCTCGGCGATGGCAGTGCGTAAAGAAGTGACATAGGCGTTGCCATTGTAGCTTTCTTCATTTACTCGCAACGCCGCCGTCGAGGAGCATGACGTGCACCCAGCTGAGGGGCGTGGTCTACTGGCCCAGTATACGGCCAAGCCGCACGTGATCACCCGGTACTTGCACAGCCAGCCATCGCTTGACGTGCTCAGCCATCATCACTCACGTTAAGGAACGGAACCGCTTGCGCAAAACTGTGCGGAAAGCCACGCGCAGAAAAACGCGCCAGCGTTCGCATGGCCGCTCTTGCAGGCAACTTTGCCGCCGCGGTAATCAGATGTTGAATTTCCCAGATTTGCTCTCCGCTGGAATCATAGCGAGATCGAGAGAGGAATGTACCTTGCCGCAGCATTTAACCACGTGAATTAATTGACCACTCCTCATCGGTTATCCCGATCGGCGGTGAACGGCGCGCCGCAAAAATGCTTCCGAGACCCATTCGTTCCTCGGCATGAAACTCTTCCCGCTCGCCTCCTTTCGCGACGCGCTTTCTGTTTTTCCGCGGGCGTGCTCAAACACACCTAGGCAGCACAAGGTATGCACACTCTGGTATATGACGTGATGCTGCCAGGGACCACTGCCATGGAATCGAATTATGCCGAGTGAGTCGTCGCAATTTTGACGTCACCATTTTCGTCCCGCCGGGTTTGGCAATGGAAATTTCCGCCGTGGTAGCAAGACGTCATAAAGAGAAGTGCACAGGCCTTTTGATGTGTAGGTGGTGTTGGCGTGCCACGCGTTGACGTTGCTCGTGCTCGGGGATCTCTACGCTTTGCGCGTGTCGCTTGGAACCCGCAACGTCCAGGGTCCCTTGCACCGGCGCTGAACACTCGGCAGAAGCGGGCGTATACCTATAACAGCCGCAAGGCCAATTGCCAGATTTTTGCTACGTTTCATAACCCCGACCAGTCGGACGTAAAGAAACCTTCCAGATCGCCGCCGCTCAGAGTTTCCTCTCGTCTGGAGGAGCCCTTGTACACTCGCATTCTCCAGCTCGTCTGCCACTTACCACATGGTGCAACCGCTGTGAACCAAGACTTTTTGAGCACCTTTGACCTGCAGTCAAACCTTCGGCTCAGTAACATGGTATTTTGTTTTGTGGGCCATCATTTAGGTGAAAAAACACGAATAGGTGTCATTGTACTTGGTCTCCTAAGTTTAAAAAAAATGGGACAGCGATCGATTGAAAGATGGCCGTCAGAAAAGCGGAAAAAAAGAAGAGAATGAACGCTCACTAATGTTTCCTTTTAGATATAAAAGTGCAAATATGCCGACCCATTCTTTTCGTTCATTATGCCATTGCGGTGCCCAATTGTGCGATGCTATTGGACAATTACGTGTGACTTTCCTGTTTTGTTTCGGCTGGCGACATGCACGAAAATTTTTTCTCGCTATAGGTGTTTGTTTCTATATAAAGACAATAACATATCAAGACATATCTGTATCGTGTTCCATGTCATTGTAAAATACGGCCAAAACCCCCTCAAGAGGCCACTAAGAGCCTTAAACTGTTTTTTTTTTATTTTCTTCAAGTCCACCCTTCGTTTGCGCACTTTGTTTTTCTTTCCTAGTTGAAAGTCGCATTGATCGATGCGAAGACGGCAAACAAGGGCTGCAACGTCCGAAAACAGTGCGATAATAGGAACTCCATTCAGGTTATTAGTAGAGTCACTTCGTCGGCATTGAATCGAGAGGTTTCGGCGCGCCGAAAGTTGCATAAGGCTATAAAAGGAGCTGACATAGAAACGACGAATTCTTTATATAAGTAGAAGAGCTACTTGAGCACCAAAATTTACTCAGCTCCATAACTTTGTTTTCCCATTTCATGCATGAAGAATTATTAATTTGTTCTGGCTCGCATATCAAGCTAAGAAAGTTATAGACATATCATTTTATGAAGTAATCTTCATTCATCGCCAGCTTAACATAGACCGACCACAGGCATGGGTTAAGATGGTTAGCAATTATTGCTGAAGCCAGCGAAGCCTAAACGTTGGCCGCTTACGTGACTCACGCACACAGTTGATGCCTGCTGTGCAAACACATGAAAAAAAAGTGCTCTATGCCCTGCCAATTACAAATGTAGCATCTTGTGTAGCCCACAGAGTTTCCTAGAAGATAATTGCTCCCATAATGCCCAGCGTTGTAAATATTTCTGTGAGAGAGTGTCTCCTTTGACTCAGCCATCGGGAAAAAATATCGGATGCGTATTTTTGAAAGATTAGTTAATTTTTTTGTTTTCGAAACAATTTTCAGTTCAATTTATGAATCAATTGATTAACACGAAGCTGCACCCACCGCTGTCGCCATGAGAGGCCGCAGAGTGGGACGGGTCATAGAAAAATCATTACCTCAGCATTTTGAAAGTAGTAATTAGTATAACTGCAATGCACAAAAAGGTGACGACTTGCGCTCGTTGCATGAAAAAAAAATATTTTGTAGGACGAGACTTGAATTAATATCACTGCGATTTGCGGACTTGGTTAGCGTTTTACCCCTCTTAGGCGTACGTATCAAGTTCCTCATGACACTAAGCATAAAAACTGGTTGCTCGATCGGATGATTCATTTATAAGTAAACCACCAATGAGCAAGTTGTCGCTTGCCTTTTCCTAAGTGGCTGTGATGTTGTAACCACTCTGCTTTTATGTAGAAATGATAGGACATGAATGAAATAAAAGTCCCGGTCATTTTTTGAATATTTTAGGGAGCTCGTGACGCTCTGAAAAGGTAGTACGAAAAAAATGAAGGTATGAGTGGACAGCTTATGGACAGCGATGAAAATCTTACGGACCGCGAGATTTGGTAAAGTGCCGAATGTCTGAGTAGTACGTGGCCATACCAAAAAAAAATGGCAGAACACAACGTTGTTGGCATATACGAATGCCGGTCGAAAATCCAAATGCCTGGCAGCAAGGCCAGGCTGGAAGAATATGCGTTTTTTTTCTTAGATACTGTGGTCCGCGACCTCACGGCGCCTGCTGTATGTGCACAAGGTTGACAGCAGGAATAATACCTATAACTAAACAGGCTTCGTGTTACGCTGCGTACAATCGCCAAACTCGACGCTTGCTCGTGCTCAATTTATTTTATAGCAGCTTCGCAGACTACTTCGGTACCCTAAACCACATGAAAGCTTCTTGCGGATGCGCATACCATGAAAAATGCATTACGTTGCGAAATTGGCTCAAAATTCTTGAGTGAGCGTTTCAGTATAACTCGTTCAGTGTTCAGACACCACATTGAGGCTACGCTGAAACATGACCCCTTTCACTTCCCTGCACGCCGGCCGGTCAACGTCTGCCGTGACGAAGACAGCAAACAACTAAGACAGCAAGGGTGTTCTCGATCAATCACCTTCACGAGTATCACTTTCATGGTGCAATGAGCGGCTGAGCAAGCGGAAGATGATGCGTTGAAAACAGAGGCCGATATCACTTCGTCATTATTTTGAGGTGAAGTTTGTCTAAATTGCATTCAAGGCGTACCCACGAGCACCACAAAACAGGCCTTGCCAGTCTGTGCGACTGTACTGTAACCACTGGCCTGTCTGTTAAGGTCTGAACCAGCCCAAATGCAAGGCGTAAGTTGACTTAGCACGGATGGGTCTGGTCGATGATACGCAGATAGAACGCGCTGTTCGCGCACTCGACTGTATCGTATTTACGAATGTTTTTGCTGCCATCTCAAACAAACGGGGCCGAATGCATGTCAACGTTGTCATTTCGCGGTCAATTACGCTATACCAACCGAGCAATCTAGAAAAGGCCGTCCGATTGTTTCGTCAGTGATAGCACACATGCGACACTTTCACTGCCTGATAATTATTTATTCTATTCCAGGAGCACTGATTTATCTGAGCAATGTATCTGCTATGCTTAGTACAAATCATCATCATCATCAGCCTATATTTATGTCCACTGCAGGACGAAGGCCTCTCCCTGCGATCTGCAATTACCCCTGTTTTCGCCTATTAAATAAGTCGCAGATTCTTTGATCCAATCTTTTTGTTAACAAACCTAATGACAGCAGCAGAGATGTTCACATAGTGAAAGTTTGTCGAAGCGGGGATTCTGCACTTATTACGCTTTCGATACAAGCTCTCCTCAACTATCCTCACATGTCTTAGATTACAACTAACATTTTTGCTGCACTTATTGGGGAACTTATCAAAAGCAAATTACTTTCGGTGTTTTATTAAGTTTCAGGGAAATGCGAAATGAAATCAGTTAACCACCCTTCATGCGAGTACACTTTCTAAACCAGAACTGCAAACAACAATAAAAAATTATTTCGCTTTTACCTGTACGTTTTTCAGAGGAATCTGTCACTGCTAAGGGCATGCGATGCATCAATATGTCTTGAATAAATAGTAACCACAAGGAACGCGCTGAATAAGTTTGTTGTATGACGAAATAAACGATCGCGCAATGCGCTTGTGTCCCCAAATAGCGACGAGAACAGCAACGAGAACAAGCTATGGCGATCCCCAGGCTATACTGCCGATGTTTATACGTGATTTGTTGATACTCGTGGCAGCGTCTAGAGTGTGCCTTGTCTCATTCATGATAAGGGCTCTTATTGAAAAGTGGGCCGATCCTGGGCATAGTGCCGAAAGGGTCCAAGCTCAATGGCACATACCTCTGTCGTGTGGGCCTATCCTGATAATAGTGCCGAAAGGGTCCAAGCTCAATCGCACATACCAGGGAGAAGAAAGATAGAAATGAAGAGAGAGAGAAAAAAAGAAACAAAGAGAAAGAGACAAAGAGGGAGAGAGAGAGACCGTGATATATGTCGTGAACTTTACGTTACCCTGACGAAGGTTAGATACACGCACGACAAGCTTCGCGTACTCCCATTTTCTCGACAGGGGAAGGGCTGGTGATTTTTTTTTCTTGTCGCATTGAAATGGTCGGCTGCAGATGTGCGGCTTTAGGTAGACTGTATGTGCCGTTTGAACGTCGCTATTGGAAATGACAAATAAAACTTCAGCTTACTAGCAGTTACAGCTTGAGTAATATTGTGAAGAAACATTAGGAAGAACTCGGAAGCAATATTTTTTGTAACTTGTTTGGAGAGTAACTAGCGTATGTAATGCGGCCTTGTACAAAGAGTTGGGGGCCAGAGACCGCATTTTTCTAACTTTTGACTGCTTTCCTGGATGATCTGGTTTTGTTCTCGCAACTTGCCGGCAAGTTCCCGTTTTGAGTGTCCGGATAACGGCTCTGGCTTTGCACGAAATGCACGAAAGGAACGTCTGCTTCACTTAGCTGTACGGATGGAATGCTCACACACTTTTCCCTTCCTGCAACAGTCGAAAGTGCTTCTTAAATCTCGCTTACATATTTTTCACCCCATCCTGAGATTATTTCAATCCCACTTGCACTGTCTTGCAATGCGCCACGTGGTTACCTGCTCCCTGTAGTGTTTGACAGGCACAAATGTTTAAAAGGAATGAAGGAAGGAATAGACGGAAAGACAGGGAGGTTAGCCAGTTCTCAGACCAGCTGGCTATCCTGTGCTGGGGAAAGGGGTAGGGGGAATAAAAGAAATTAGAAAAGAGATGTTAAAAAACGTTGCTCATTAACACCACGTTCTGTTTGACCAATGTACTCTGTGCTGCATGTAAGGAAAATCCCATAGGTTACCCTGTGGACACATTGTATACAAACGCGTCCTTGCGCTGTACCGTCCATCCTTTGTCGTCCTTCCAATTTTCGATTACTGCACTGCGTGAACCTTTAAGCTTGTGCGGCGCGGAAAACACAACTTAACGGCCGTGTCTTTCAATCTTCAAATAATCTTCCAATAGTACAGAGATGTTCAAGCGAAGCACAAGGTTAGTGCGAATACAACTCCGCAACTCGTTTCACGTAACACAATTAGATGTGCAAAAGCGCTACCCGCACATAGGTTATTAGTTCTAGCTGCAACACGCCCAATGCATCACATTAACACGCAATGATGGTGCAATGCGACTCAGTGTCATGCCCACATCTCGAAATCCAAGAAATTGGATGAGTAAGCGTAAACCGAAATGATAATTGTCATCTGCCTTCATCTATACGAAGAGAACTGCGCATTCAGCTGCCTCAGATACGCGCGTCGGCGTGCTGAACCTCGGCACAGTTACACGCGCAAAAAATGCCAGGACCGAGGGTGTGCCGACACGCCAACAGTGTTCCTTTAGAGAATCAATTCCACATCGATTAAAGCATCTCCAAGTCATGCATCCCTTTTATCACGGTCATTGCGTGAGCGCTTTCTAACAAGCCCGCTTGAGCGCAGCTTAGTTGACTGCACACTTCAGAAATTGCATGGACGATTGCTTCGGCATTCCAGGTCTCCTATTTCCTCGGTAATTACTGCATCTGTCATTGTGCCTCAGTAATTAGCATCGCTTTTTCCTCAACGATTGCTGTTTGCTGGTAGAAAAAAAGCTTTCCCAAGTTTTCGCTTTCCGCTGTGGACACAGAATTCTGCGTGCGGGCTCTGCCACTAGGTGATGGCTCTGCCACGGCTATGTTGTGGCGTGCAGTGAAAGGGGCAGCCACCTCATCAAGCTACTAATTTCAGTAGCTTTTTGTGGCTACTCCTTCCTTGTGTATCTGTTCAAGGAGAATAAAATTCAATTCAGTGGCGTCTCTTTCGGACCGACGAAGAATGTTGTTTGCCGAAAACCAAATTCATTGCTCGTGAACCGCGAGTGCAGGAAATGGATGAGTGTTGTATGTTTGTGGTGTGTGCGGCGTTCATCATCGCCCCCCCCCCCCCCCCGATTATAGCAAGATGGACAGGTGGGTTAGTTGGTTGACATTCATCAAAATTTTCGAAGCTATAGTTCCGAAGATGAACTATAGCATCCAATTCGTTCCGCCTCTCCGGTAGAGCTTAATATCCCGATGAAGAGGTAATTAGTCATCCCCCCCCCCCCTTTTTCTATGGGTTGCAGGGGTGGGCGTGCATCTGAAAGGCGGTGGATGAGGCGCCACTTTACTGCATGGGAGCAACAGTGAACTAGCGTGCACGGCCACTGTTGTGTTAAAAAGTATGAGCGCGTCACAGTAAAAAGTGGTGGCGTGCCGTGGGAGGATGTTGTATGGCATAATGATTACTACGAACGCTATCCGGAAGATTTAGTTTGTGCTACAAAGATAAAAAAAGAGATGAAAAGCCATGAAGGCAGACCTTATATACGGGTTCTCCCCACCTGCCGCGGTGACTGAGTGGCTATTGCATTGCTCTGCTGAGCACATAATCCCGGGTTCAATACCCAGCCGTGGTGGCCACATTTCGGTGGGGGCGAAGTAACGCTTGTACTCATATTTATGGATATGGTAAAGAATTCCACATAATAAAAAATACGCCACCGCCCTCAACTACGGTGTGCCTCACAACCCACCCAGCAGGTTTGGGACGGTAAATACCTCAGTTTAACTTTTAAGGGTGTCTCAGGACATGAGTTATACATAAATAGGTACAATGCCATTACGTGCTTCAATCTCGCTAATTGATTTTTATCTATATATTTGCACATTTATTTGAAGCTATTGAAATCTTAGGCAATTTTTGCCGTTGGCTTTTCCACAATATTTAATTTTCAAGAGGATGTAGAGAAAGGAAATGAGAAAATAGAAGCACATGCACGCACGCGCATGCACGCACGCACGCACGCACGCACACACACACACAAAACAAACATACAACACACACATTAACTCGTTGCGTAGATGTCTTCACATTCAGAGTGGCATTGCAGCTTCGTGGTGTGCTGTGGTGTCATGGCAACTATAGCAAGATGGACAGGCGGGTTAGTTGGTTGACATTCATCAAACTTTTCTAAGCTATCGTTCCAAAGGTGATCTATAGCATCCAATTCGTTCCGCCTCTCCGATGCAAGTGTCCGTGCAGCGCAACTAGACTGGGCAGCGCACTGCTCAGCTCCATAACCTGCATCTGGACGCCAGCACAAGCCGGCCTCCCTGGCAACGAGGATGCTCCTTCCCTGACTCTAGGTCTCACATTTCGGGCAGAAGGAGTCGATCGAGTCCCCTCCACAGGCCGGGTAGCGCCTGCTCTCCTTCCGTGATATCCTTTCGTGCTACCGGGACAAACGAAGGGAACCCCCCCCCAGCTGAATCCCTCACCATAGCGCAGGCCGCGCGCTGGCGACGACTACAAACTAGGACTGCCCATACTCCATACTACTACATTCCCGATACCCAGACCAATTCCCCTCATCATGAAAACTTTGCGGTAAACCAGGAGACTTCCTATACACATCCTCCTCACTTGCCCCACCTTCCCTCATCTCCCATCACCGACCGTGCCGGAGTCTTACTTGGACACACTTCTGACCTGCACATCCACTTAAGACCAGCGAAAATGAGAAGGATTGCACTCCAAGGACTCTCCTTCGCTTTGTAAGGGTGCCCCCTCACAGTCAGGGAGCACCAAAGTGCACATGTAGGAGGCTTCGCCCCCACCATTCATATCACTGGTAATAACTGTTTTTACCACCGCCACCAGCGAAGGGAGCCGCCAAACGACTCTGAAGGTGTATCTGTGCCTCCGATGTGTGCTTTCTCCGAGCATCATTTTCAAAGTGTTTCAGCAGTGTAGTTGGATCGAAAGCCATGGTACTGAATGACGCGAAGAACACTACTGCACCTGTAAATACTTTACCTGCTCTCTCGAGCGCTTGCTAAAACGTCTGGCTGACGACACGCTCTGCAGATTAGTTAGATAAATTGTGTCTATTGGCCGAGGCTATGCTGCGCCAACCACAAGGTGATACTCTGCGCTTTATCCAGAAAACAGCGTCCAAGTCAAACATTTAAACAAAGAGTGACAACCGCCAACCTTAGCCGACCGCGAAGGTGCTGCAATGTCATAAAGCGTTTCAAAGCTGTAGCTGCCACAAAGAAGGAAACTAGCATGTTCACACTTTTATCTAAATACGTCGTTGCTATGCGGCACGATGCTTGCAGCAAGCAAGCGCTGGCTTGCTTGGAGCAGTTTGCTTAGTTAAGCGTGCTAGCTTGCACGAACGAAATACTTCTAAACTTCCCCTTCTATTGCGCTATGCTGACCAAATGAGTAGAGTATCGAATTGATGCACTGGGGGACTCTGCTTCAAATCCCACTATTGTTCGAGTAATTAGCCGAATGAGGCTACTCGACCGGACGCGGGACGCAAGAAGTAAACCCGGGAATGGACAAATGGCTTCACATTACAAGTCATGCCACTTCACTTCACCATTCGCCATTATGGAGCACTATTTCCCCAAACGAGGACGACTGCGACTATATTCACTGAATGAAGTTTTTTTCTCGAAAAAAGCGTTTGTTCGCGCACATCTGCGAATTTTCACCGCAATTGATTCCGCACGAAGCTGTGCCAGATTTACTGCTCACAGAATTGCGCGAGGTATCGTGTGACTTCTTTGCAATACACGTGCAACTATATTATTTTTTAATGGCTATTCATTCATCCTGCCTCTTGCAAGCATTATTTTCTGTCCAAATGCTTGAATCTCATCGGCTGACGTATACAGTGCAAGAAAGACATGTTCCGTCGTCAGATGACTGGGCCCTGCTTTACAGCTGGCAATTTTCAGTTTGAACAGTATGTGGATCGAAAAGGAGTATATTGTTCATTACAAAATCTAGAAGCGAAGAGAGAAAACTTAAGATTGTTTTTCCACCAACTAACAAGATTTCGAGGACGCTTAAGCTTCGCCTTTAAGAGTGGAACGTGATAGCATTCAAAGATCCCTGCCTGCTTCGCACACTTCCCGGTAACTGAAGCTTACGTAACCGTAATGTTTTCCTAGAAACGCTGGCGGCGAATGCTATATGTACAGTCGAGTGCAAAATATTAGAGACCACGAGAGCGGCGACTAAACTGCATAGCTGCGCCTTCTGACGGATGCGCGCCGAAGTTCGAGAGCGCGTACTGCGCACGCGTGTCCTTTGTTACCTGCCAGCGTGTTTTTCGCTCGCTTCAACCGCGTGCGCACCGGAACACCTGAGAGAGCGCAAGGTGTCACTTCAGCAGTCGCCGTCAAATCGCCCTAATGATAATGACGTCATATCGTTACGAAAACACTTCATTTGCAATGGCAGCGCTCGGAGCGCGCCACTCTCTGCGCCTTGCTTCTTGACGCTCCGCGGCGCGAAGGACATGCTTTGCGTCACTTTTTCGAAAATCGAGTTTTGTGGTAAGGTCGCAAAGCAGCGATGTTTTTTGCCCTTCACTTCCGGAAACTTAAGCATGATACAATTATTTATGGTACTCAGTCCAAATATCATGCGCCCAGACACATGCGTGAAACCACCGAATACAAAGCAGGTGGAGAGAAGAGCCATGTAAAAGAACGGGGAATCATCGCAGATTTACTCTCAGAAACAGTGAATGAAAAAAAATCAGACCATCTTCCCGTAGGGGAACCCTGAGTAGTATGCGAAGCAGCCATGGGGTCGACTCAAGGTAGTTTTATCAGCTGTATGAACTTGGACATGCAGCAGCACCAGCAACGCGCAGACCTGTTGTCGACGCCGTCGGCGTTTTGCACGCGTTCGCACGGAACGCGCGCGGCGTTGGTGACTGTTGCCGGTGCCTCTGGGGCGCCTACCGTCGCGCCTCTAACCTAAGCTGCATCGCATTATCGCGCGCGGAGCCGCAGGTGTTGCCATTCGTTGCGCAATCCGGAGAGGAGAGGATAGGAGGAGAGAAGAGGAGGAATGCCGAAAGGAGAGGAGATGACACAAGGAGAGGAGAGGAGGGGGACGAGAGGAGATGAGACAAGGAGAGGAGGGGGAGGAGGATGCGCATGCGCAGTAGGGGTGTGGACGCCGCACGACGGATGGATGGATGGAGGGAGGGAGGGAGTGACATAGCCCCGACCATAAGATGACTCTAAAAAAAATCCCCGACGATTACGATAATTCCTAATGCGACATTTGAGCGCACCTCTATACGTGTTTTCATTTCGCGATATATTGGATGGCGCGCACAATCTGCCTCATGCGGCGCGTTGCAAAGGATCGAAGTGTAGCGTGACTGCCTCGCATAGTTTGGAGATCGCGAGGGCCAGCGCGTGGGTGCGATTCAGACCTGCTGCCGCCGAGTGACCTCCCAGACGACGCGCACTACTCTGCCCATACCTACTTCACCGTAGCCTCCTGCGCTTTCCTCCTTGCGTGTTTCATTACCCCGCGGCGCCCAACGTTCGCTCTTTCATGCTTCGCTCGTTCGCTCGGTTACGACGCCGGAAAACGCCGATTTCGACGCTGGCCGCAGGAACGGGCGCCTAATTAGGAGCTGTGCTCTGAAAGAAGTGGATAATGGAGATGCTAGGTGGATTAGCGCTTTCAATAAATGGTCAGACGTCCATTTTCCGCATTGAATCGTTGAGACCTGTTTCATTGAACCATTAAGAGAGGTTTACAAGCATCATAGTGTTTTTCGCTTGCCTTGTTCTGTAACATAGCGTACCGAATTCCATGTAAACACAATTCAATTCGAAGTGCTCGATTAAATTGAAGTTCCACGTAAATACAAAACAAATTTTAAAAACTCCTTAGTTAGAGTCAATACATTGCGACATTCCGTATTGCGGCACAAAACGTGTTTGGCGTTTCACAGCCCCGTAGCTGAGCGTGACTCTTTATTTTTTCCAATAAACTATCCATTGCATTGAAGTCAACCCGGCAGATCCGACACTCGGTACTTGCCCGCGTGCCTTTTGCGGCGATGATTCCCCGTTCTCTTCCCTGGCTCTTCTCTCCAGCTGTTCGATATTCAGTGGTTTCACGCATGTGTCTGGCCACATGATATTTGGACTGAGTACCACAAATAATTGCATCATGCTTAAGTCTCCGGAAGTGGAGCGCTAAGACATCACTGCTTTCTGACCTTATCACAAAACTCGATTTCAGAAAAAGTGACGCAAAGCATGTTTTTCGCTCCGCGGAGCGTAAAGAATCGAGGCGCAGAGAGTGGCGTGCTCCGAGCGCTGCCGGTGCAAATGAAGTGTTTTCGTCACGATATGACGACATCATCAGTCGGGCGATTCGATGTCGACTGCAAAAGTGACACTTGCGCTCTTTCACGCGTTCCTGCGAAGGTTGAAGCGAGCGAACGAGTAGGCTGGCAGGTAAGAAAGGACGCGCGTGCGCAATACGCGCTCTCGAACTTCGGCGCGCAGCCGTCAGAAGGCGCAGCCATGCAGTTTAGTTGCCGCTCCCGTGGTCTCTATTATTTTGCACTCGGCTGTACAGGAAGGCGAGCTTCCTGGATATTTTTTTATGATGTTGCAAGAAACCCAGAGGCCCGCGCTACTACTACTAAAATAGACCTCAAACAGCAGCTGGAAAGCACTATCGCGTTAGAAGGGGCTTGTGTTTCAGTTTCCTCGGAACAGAATTATGTTTTCTCCTATATTCAAATTACAATCCGACGCTATCATGTCTGTAGGCTTTGTGGAAGTCATACTTTACGAATTTTTTGACGCATTTTACTTTGAGAAATTTAATTAGTTCAGTAACTCATCTGCGCCTTGCGGAGGGCCTGCGTGGATAGGGACGCGCGGTTCGATATGATTTCCTTGGCCGGAGATGCCGCCGCCGCCATCGGATTTCCTGCGGGGCCCTACGGGGCTCTTGACGCTATCGCGTTAAAATCGTAGTTCTGCCCGCAATGGCAAGGATTGAAGCTTTCCAAATTTTATGCGAAGTAAGTGCTGCGCTGCTTAGCGCGGTAACAATCGGCGAAAACATTTGCAGAAGCTTGCAAGCATTCTCCTTTCAAGAAGAAAAAATTTGTAGGACGCGTAAGCTTCTCCTTGAAGAGTGGAACGCGATTGCATTCAAAGATCTCTGGCTGCTTATCAGGCTTTTTTCTCATATATTCAAATAACAATGCGACGCTATCACGCTTGCTCTTCTTCTTTCTTGGGTTTCACGTGCCAAAACCAGTGCTGATTATGAGGCACGCCGTAGTGGAGGGCTCCGGAGTAATTTTGACCACCTGGGGTTCTTTAACGTACACTACAAGGCAAGCACATGGGCGTTTTTGCATTTCGCCTCCACCGAAATGCGGCCGCCGTGGCTGGGATTCGATCCCGCGACCTCGTGCTCAGCAGCGCAACGCTTTAGCTGACTGAGCCACCCCGGCGGATTTATCGCGCTTGTAGGTTGTGCTTAAGTCGTATTTTACGATATTTCTGTCGGATTTTACTTTGAGAAATTCAGTGTTGTTCACTAACGCCTTGCGCGACGCGGAGGGCCTGCACGGTCGTGGTGGTTCGGGATGATTATTTCTGCCAACGATGCCGGCGAGCCCGCACCCACGCCGACACAGACGCCGACGCAGGATTTTCTGCGACACGGGGCCCTTAATGCTATCACGTTAAAGGAATACCGAAAGACTTCATATGTGGGAGTGGTGGGGACTTAGAAAGACTCGGCATTTTCTTTCTTCTCATCTATGGGGTATTTTGACTGCTGGCTGCTTTTTAAATTGCTTCACAATGCTGCTGGCTTGTTGTTACGTTACAGCGGAATGATGTTTTGAATCCCCCTGGTGCTTTGAATGCTCTACTGAAGAGCTTGTACCAGGCATAGAGCGGCACGATTCCCGTGCGCACATGATTGCCGCCGAAGTGCTTGTGGTACCGTATTAAGTGAGGAAGAATGCTGGATGGAAGAAGACGAAGTGACAGGAGAACGCCGCTTTGCCTTCTGTGCTCCTGGAAATCAGTATTAGCCAGCTGTGTAAACTTCTTACGGCTTCGAGGACAACATCAGCTGCGATCACTGATACCGGTGAGCGGCGCGACGACACCAAGCGCTGACGTTCGACTGCCACCGTGGCGGAGGGACAAGGCAGCAACGGAGATGTGCAAGCGTGGCAAGGGCCGCCAATACCGCAGCATGGCTTCGGAGCCGACGAGCCTGTGAGCCAACCTGGAGCCGCCAGGGTCTCCTACATTCGACCCCCGACACTCGTCTTGGATGCGACGAGGAAAGCTGAGAGCATGTCGGACGAAGCAAGCAGTGCGAAAACGGCGAGAGTCGAAGATCAGAACGAGTACATGAATGAGAAAACATCGACGTAATCCCTTCGCGACGAAGAAGAAGAAGATATTGAGATTGAATGTGATGAGGAGGCAGATCCCTTCACTCTTGTGACATATAAAAAAAAGGAGTTTCGAGGGTATTCCTGTGGTATTTCAACCAATTGAAGAAACGAAAACGTTCTGGAGAGTAAACCCAAATGTCGTCGCCTCAGAAATCGTTACGCTAGCAAAGGAGAAAGTAAGCTCTTTCCGAGTGAACCAAGACGGAAGTTTCTCAGTAACTGTGAGTTCTCTCGCTTCAGCCAAGAGTTTGTTATCATGTGTGCAAGTAGCTGGCTTACTAGTGAAGCCATTTATTCCGGAGTCATACATACGAAATGTTGGCAAAATCAGACATGTCCCGCTACAATACACAGAAGAACAATTAACAGAATATTTAACAGAGGCAGGAGTGACATCAGCTAGACGCCAGACCCGTTATATACGCCAAGAATATGGCACTGTGGAATCGCGTCCAGTGAGAAGTGTGATTTTGCAATTCCGCAATGACCGACCAATTCCAGAGCGAGTGTATCTTGGCTTCACTAGTCATCCAGTCGAGGAATATCTGGGGCCAGCCAGGCGCTGCTATAACTGCCAGAGATTCGGTCACTTAGCGAAAAACTGCCGAGGAACAAGGCGCTGCAAAATATGTGCAGAAGACCACGATCACAAAGACTGCAAATCTATAAGACAGCCTAAGTGTGCGAACTGCAACGGACCCCACAGTGCATCATTTTCGGGATGCCCGAAGAATAAAGCAGCAGCTCTTCAACAACAACACGACATCATGTATGGTTGCACCCAACAGCGTGGTGCACCGGAACCAAACAAGAATACGATGAAGCCAGCGCAACCACCTAGGCATCTGGACGCCTCTATGACATACGCGAAAGTCGCAAGGGGACCACAAAACCGAGGAAAAAGTTTTGGGACATCACCAAGCCAACATCAAGCTCGACAAGAACCTCAGGAAGGACTTCCTCAAAAGAACAACCACGTGACTAATATACGACAGAATACCAGCGCACCGCAACCAGTAAGTGTAACAAAACAGGGGACCCCCTCAGCGTCTATTGCTGAACTTGTCATTCCAATGTTGTTTTCTGCTTTAAAAGCCATACTTGTCGCGATTCCACCGGCAAATAACCTACCAGAGGTTAAGGCCGTATTATCGATAGAACAAGTGATCTTACCAAACGCTACGTCAGCCACTGCGCAGACGGGGCATGAATAATTGTTATCAAAATGTCGCCATATTTCAGTGAAATGCGAATGTCTTCGCTCTAAGTGTGCGGATTTTAGAAAACTGGTGGCTCAGTTCTCCTTTCCAGTGCTATGTATTACAGAGGCCGGTGTAGACAACGCTTTTCGGCTAGCTAACTACGTTGTTTATACATCCTCTCGATCTTCAGGATTGAGCAGAGCGATGATCTGTGTTCGAAGAGACCTGCCGTCAGCGCTATTAAGTGCTACAGCGTCAGACATCCCAGAATACGTAGCATGCGAAGTTCGGTTTGGCTGAGTAAATATCACTATTGTCAGCGTTTATCTACAGCCTTCTACAAATATTTCATTTTCCACATTGACGGGCCTCTTTCATAAATACACAAAAGATGTAATATTTTGCGGAGATTTCATTGCACACCATGTCATGTGGGGAAGCGCCTACTGCGACCGTCGTGGAAATGAGCTAGAAAAGGCAATTCAGAAGAGTGGTCAGTGTTTGTTGAATGACGGCTCAGTGACCTTCCTACGGGGTTTTAATTACTCCAGCTGCCTCGATCTCACGCTCTGCTCAAACGATAGTGCATGTGGAGCAACATGGAGAACAGACATTGAAACAAGGGGTAGTGATCACTTTCCTATCCTAATACAGCATCCTACACTACAATTTTTGGCTTATCGGCGCTCTGCGAAAATAACAAATTGGCCGGCATTTCGACATCACATTACAAGTCAAGCTGATTCTGTCAGTGATACAGACAGTCTATTATCGCTTATAAATAACAAATTAAATCTTTGTTGAAAATTCGTTAAGATTCCTGATGGTTACGCTGGTGTAGACTCTGAATACGAGAGGCTCAGAGCTATACGCCGCAAAGCTGAGAGAAAATATCGACGCACAGGCCTTCTTGAAGATTACCGAGAATGCCAAAAGGTGTATGATCGTATGGGTCGGCAGCTGGAGCGACTAGGTACAAAGCGCTGGCAGGAATTCTGCACTTCACTCACTCCCTTTACACCTGAATCAAAATTATGGAATGTTCTGCGCTCTTTAAGTGGACCAGTAACGCACCAACAGCCATTCAGAGCACTAGCTTTAGTCCAGAAAGTACCGGAAAGAACTGTATCAAATGAGTTTTGTCAGCTTATTACTCGCCCAAGTGCCGCAGTATACACATCTGAATACAGCAAGTCTGTCGAAGAATTCAAAGCATCGATCAATTTTTCTATTAAAAGCGATCATCATGACCTAGATCAACCGTTTTCACTAGAAGAATTAAAGAACGCACTTGTATCGTGCCGCCAGAGGACAGCAGCTGGACCTGACGGGGTCACATAAGCTGCCCTGAAAAACCTGGGTCCTGTAGCCACAAATACTTTATTAAAATTACTAAATGATGCGTGGATATCGGAATGTCTTCCTCCTTCTTGGAAAATTGTGCGAGTGGTTCCGGTACTAAAACCGGGTAAAACTCCTTTATCATTAGATTCTTTCCGCCCTGTAAGGCTGACAAGTTGCGTTTGTAAACTTATGGAAAAGATGATTGACGCTAGGCTTCAATGGTGGACAGAATGCACCAACGCACTGCCCGAAAATATGGCGGGCTTCCGCAGGCGCCGGTGTACGATGGATGAAATTTTAGATCTTGTTACATACGTAGATCACGAGAGGAGCTGTGGAAGAATCACCATTGCAGTGTTTCTAGAAATAAAGCGTGCATTTGACACAGCCAGCCACACTCACGTACTGCATGGGTTATTTCAGTTGGGCATAGTTGGCCGAACACTGAGATGGATTGCGGAATTCTTAAGAGACAGGAAAATCTATATTGAAACTGCTGATGGCAAAAGCACAGAGCATAAAGTGAATCAAGGCGTTCCACAAGGTAGTGTACTCAGTCCATTTTTATTTAACTGTGTTATGGCTGAATTACCCCGTATCTTGCCTGCTACCTTGAATTATTCACTATATGCAGACGACTTGTGCATATGGGCTTCTGACACGAGTACTCAAGCCGTTCAGCAAAAGTTACAAGCTGGCCTAACAGTGATGAATGATTTTTTGAAAAGTAGAGGTATGATTATTTCACTTGAGAAAACTGCTGTACTTCCTTTTACAAGGAAATGCCTCAAGAGATTCCGACTTGTGCTAGACTCAGCGTTTGCAACTTGTGCGGCAACACAAGTTCTTAGGTATTATTATAGACAGACGGTTATCATGGGCTCCCCAAATAAAAGCATTATAGGAGAAAGTCAACTCCCTAATCAACATTCTTCGTCGATTTGTCGGAGTGAGATGGGGTAGTTCAACCTCGTCTTTATTACGCATTCACTCGGCGATCATTAAACAAAGAATAGCATACTCTGCTCCTGTACTAGATGGAATATTCCGCAATCAAGAGGAAACCATTCAAAGATTAATGGCCAGAAGCCTTCGCATATGTCTTGGTGTTCCCCGTGCATCTGCCAGTGCTATGGTAATTGCTGAGTCCCGCCAACCAACTTTTCATGCACTAAGATTTACGGAAACTTGTCGTCACTTTTTTCGTTTGGCAACACAACACGCTAATTATCCATTATGCCATAACCTTCAAGGTAGAACCACTGCACGCATACATGATGAAATACGGCGGTGCAAAAAATTACTACCTGCTTACGAATACTGGCCTGCATGCGCAACTCATCCCCCATGGCGACTTGCAATTCCAGAAATAGTCACTTCAATTCCTGGGGTAGGTCGTAAATGTGATATGCCCATAGTTGCGATAAAGCAATTAACTTTATCACATCTTTACAGTAACTACATAGGTTGCATTCACGTATATACCGATGGATCATGTTCGAAACAAAGCTCTACATCAGCGTTTTATATACCTACATACCAAGAGAAAAGATCTTATAAGCTTTGCCAATTTACAACGTCCACAACGGCAGAACTTTAAGCAATACTTTCTGCTTTACGTTACATATGTCAGCATTCAGGACCTCTTCGCTGGGTAGTTCTGAGTAATTCGCAAACCTCATTGGTGAGCCTAAATGAAATCAGCTTAAGAAAAAAAAAACAGCACATTGGCATATGAAATACAGAAGACATACGCCATAGCGAAAGATCTGCAACACGACATAACTTTACAGTGGATTCCAAGTCACTGTGAAATCATAGGAAATGTAACGGCTGATCAAATGGCACGTGAGGCTCATCAAAAGAATGAATTATCACTAGTTCCTTTAGCAATGAGTGATGCGCGTTGTTTATTGAACGAACTATGCGGTAAATTGTCCAAGGAAACTTGGTTCATAAATGATGCGCAGAACTCTCGATTATATAATATTGATCTTGGAATAGAATTCAATATTCCGTTTAAAATTAACCGATCGGTTGAAACAACAGTACATAGGCTTCGGCTAGGCACTGCCTACACTAAAAGCTTCCTGTATAGGATAAGAAAAACTAATAGTGCTACATGCTCATGTGGAGAGGCTGAAGAAAACATAGAACACCTTCTTCTACGCTGTAAAAAACATGATGCTCCCCGTAAGAAGCTTTCAGAAAATGTGGTTGATCCCTCTTATATAGGAATCGGTATAGAACACGAAAGTGAAACGTGTCTTCACAGAAGTAGTGTAATGTTTATTGCACATTGATATATAATGTCTATTGGTGTTTTGTGGCTACCCGCCGGGGTGGCTCAGTCAGCTAAGGCGTTGCGCTGCTGAGCCCGAGGTCGCGGGATCGAATCCCGGCCCCGGCGGCCGCATTTCGATGGAGGCGAAATGCAAAAACGCCCGTGTGCTTGCGTTGTAGTGCACGTTAAAGAACCCCAGGTGGTCGAAATTATTCCGGAGCCCTCCACTACGGCGTGCCTCATAATCAGAACTGGTTTTGGCACGTAAAACCCCAGAAAGAAGAAGAAGTGGTGTTTTGTGGCTAAAGCGCCCTTAGGCGTTGATGCACATACGCTGACGCCTGGTGGCACGTCTCCTTCATCACGACTACCAACGTCGATGACCATGAGCAACCGTCGTGCATATGGAAGCTGCACTACGCTGCACACGCTAGCACAACGCGAAAGACGAAGCACGTAACTGACACACTAATACAACGCGCAAGACAAAGCACGTAACTGAATCGTCACCGAGTCAAATCAGCGCGTACAGCGCGTCGTAATTGCAGCCTCCGCGATCAACTTCAGAAACATTTTCAGAGCTAATTGCGGAGGCCACGCTCCGCTGTGCTGAGTACGGTGAACGCCACCTAAGTGGCGTTGGTAGTGCTTCTTGATGCCAGCGTCCCTTCGAATGCTGGCATCGAGGCGTCGTAGTGCTGAGACCACCGAAGCGTTTACTGTCGGTGCGCGTTAGTGTCATAATGCAGTACTTCTCTTTTCTGCTCGTAGGCGGCGGCACCGCCCCGAGCAAGAGCGCGGGTACACGGAGGAGTGTTAGATATATAAGGCGCGTCTGTGTAGCTCTCTGCAAATGCGTTTGTGGCGCAATGGTTAAACGCTCGGCGATCTATCGTCGCGGACCGAGGGTTCGATTTCCAAATTTTACATGTTTGTGGAACTTTTTCTTCTGGTTTCTTTCTTTGTATTATGGTCTATGACGTATTTCCGTGACGGAAATACGTCAGTGAAGTCTTGGTGGACCCCGGCATAAAACACTTTCGTGTTAAAAAACTACGTGGCTTGGATAGACGACCACTATCCATAGGAAAAACTTTGGGTCCGTGGCCGACAGAAAAACTACAAAACATCGCTGCGCGCGCCTTGGTACAATTTTTGGAGGAATCAAAAATATCACAAGAATACTAAGTCAGATATTTGTTATTGCTGGCATTGTTATTATGAGCAGGTACTCTTGACTACATGTTTACTGTGTCTTCGTGTTCATGTGGCATTTGTGTCTGCGCACAAGACTGTTGTATTTAGAGCACGACATTGAAGAGGGACCTAATTCGCAAGTATACCCAATGTCATCTTTGTGAACGTGGTTTTGAGAACATTTATGCTTTGTGAACTCATGTGCTGTGTGTGAACACTTCAGGTTTGTGAGTATTTATGTTATGTGAACTCTTCTGTAGTGCGAACATTTATTTATATTTCAGTTAGGATTTTGTACGTGAATGTTCGTACATGTGGTTATTAGTCCAGTTTTGTGAGTTTTGACAACATTCCGAGGACAACTATCATGCAAGAGAAGAGGAGTAGCCGGCGCCACAGATAGGCACCAACCTCTCCTTAAATACATTTAATTAAAAAAACACCGCATATCCACGGGGTGAATGATTATGAGTAGGCGAAGCTCCGGAGGGAATCATAGGTAAACCGTGAATCTTCCGTGTAATTCGCCCAGTCTCGCCGCACTAAATCGAACGATTGACTTCTACCAATGACACGCGCCATATGTGACGTCATTCCTATTTTACAACAGCGCCCTTCATTATAATTGCACCATCTCCCGCTTAAGGGGACGCTTGCACAAACGCGTTAGAAACGTGCAGTACTCTCTAGTAAGGGGGAGAGGCCACAGCGTCTTACGCAGCCGTTTACACATGCCAGAACGTGCACCGCGTTTACCGACGCCATCAGCGTTTATGAATACGGGGGTAAGGCGGAGAGGCCACAGCGTCTTACACCAGCTTCTTATATGGGCCGTAACGCGCTAGCACAAACGCGTTAGAAACGAGCAGTCTTTCGTTAATGTTGGGTATTTATTGTCATCGTGGTGCGTGTGTCCATGTGCGCTTCGGGGCGTAGTGGTTAGCGCCACGCGTTCGGAAGCGAGGGGTCCCTGGTTCGATTCCGCGCTACGGACACAACTTTCGGAATTTTTTTTCTCATAAAAGTAGACGTGGCTACCTACTACGACGACGACTACTACTACTACGACGACTTCTACTACATACTACAGAGGAGGGACAGACCCACACCCTAAGGAGCTTCGCCCCTAAAAAAAGAATGCTTGGACGTCAAGAGGCGGCCTAGGTGGCTCCAGTGGCCGCTGTGCTGATGCCAGCCGAAGCCCTCAGGAGTCGATGGGCCTGGGCAGTAGAGGCCGTTCTCGTGCCCTCAGCCTGCTGTCCCGCCGCCGAAGTGTTTACTGAAGCACCTGGGTTGTGCTAGGATCCACAGCCGCTTATTCTGCTCCCCTAAGGAGTCAGGCTAGTGACGACCCTGTGGTGGCAGCCCTGTGGAGCTGCGTTGCTTACCGCACACTTGAGCGGTAACGGTCTATTTACTGACGGTCAGTGACTTCCCACTGCACTGTATGGAAGCTAGACCGCGTAGAAGGATCACATTCGCAGCCCCGTGACCGGGACAAAGCCTATCAGTGGACCTTAGGTGCCGGCCGGCACTAAGGCGTCTATTACAGATGTACAGCGTGCCTTGCGGTTGTGCTAACTAACAGTGAATGTTGCAGTAACGTTCCTAGGAACACTTTTCTTTTTTTGACGTGGTACATTTTTAAAATCGGTCAGACGGGGTCGCTTGCTAAAACCGCATGCAACGAAACCACTTTAGTGCATTATTACTTTTACTTTTGCAACTGTGCAATCCACTTGCCATAATTTGGCGTCGTTGTGTAGAGGTAATATGCCATTACTCGATCGTACACGTGTTGCGTTCATAGTGGGTGCCGTTGTCGCGCCACGCACGATGCAATCGCAACTAAATTTAGCCTCCCACTAGGCGTTCAGGGAATCATAGCTCTGAACTACGTTTGTCGTTTGCCGTCGGTGTAAAACTAAAATCTTGCATACAGAGCAGAGTTCGTGCTTGTTAATACAACCTTCACAGTCATTCGTCAACCGCATTTCTCTATAGGATCCGATGAAACGGAGATTTTCAATCACTTGTCATTTGAATCACAAAAATAAAGTATGTAATCATGGAGTAGCCAGCTGGACATACATTGATAGTGATCGCACCAGGTTCTATCAACTGTAAAATGCATTAGCTGAAAATGTAATTGAAGCTCCAGCGTGCCTAGGCAAATATTGGCCAGACAACATGCTCAAAACATGTAGAAAATTATTCTCCATAACGAAACGGTCGCTTAATACATAGCCTAGGGCGTTAGTTCTCAACGTTCTTTGCTCCAACTTAGATTTTTTCTCAACAGTCGTTTCAATACAACCAAATATTTGTCGCCGGTCTTATTTTTCTATAGTGCTCGTTCCCATGATTCAGTCCCCAAGGCTATTTCGTGCATCGAATAACATCGCCGAGTGGAGGAGGGGGGGAGGCTGTCGCTCGCTCGTTCTTCGCACGTCTCGCTGGCCACCTGGAGATGGCCACGCCATCGTGGACGATGCGGCGGAGAAGCATATCTGGCGCATTATCGAACGCTGATGACGTTGACGCCGACGCACCACGAAGAGTATAAATTGGCAGCGTCTGCTCTCCAAGGCTGCCACGAAGGAACTCCGGGAAGGCGAGGATAGACGCCGAGGGAAAGGCCACGAGCTCTCGGAAAACCGAGTGTCGGCGATGGGCGACAAGACCGGGTACTGTCACCTCCCTCGTTCGTTCGTTCAGGCTATTAGCTCACATCGACAATCAATGTCTATAGCTTTGAACATATTCTTTCTTTCACTTTTGTAAATGAGTGCTTGCTCATGTTTAAAGTGTTCTTTTTATTGTCATTTTTATATAATAACTTTAAGGCTAATTATTCTTTTTCATAGAAGTGGAATAAAGTGGGCGAAGGCGTCTGCTTTCCAGCACCTCCAGTAAGTCCCCATTTAACCCTACCTACCTGGTAGAACAAAAAAGGCTTCGATTGGCAATGTATGACTTTGGAGTATGGCCGTTACCGTGACACTACAGGAGGACAATTTGGCGCGATGTTTTTACGTCTGCCAATCAGCGCCCTTGGGTCCCTGACATCGGTGCAGTGTCCCTGTGTACAGAAAAATAGTTATAGAACTTAATATTTCTTTTTTGTGTGTGATGCGTGAAGCCAATAAAGTGGCCAGGACGAAGAAAACTGGGTGAGAAACGAAACGAGCAAATGCATATGGTAGAGCTGACGTGACTAAATATAACCTCCAGCCAAGACTCATGCACGGCATTTCTGCCCGGAATTCTGTTGCACAATTTTTTATGGCCATAGCAATTATATGGCCGTTACCGCCGTCGTCGTCGGCGTCACCGTGATGTCCTGTATAAAGTTCAAGTGCGATGATATCGTGGCCGCGCGCCGTACACTGCATGTGCGAGTGAACGCGTGCGAAAGTGAGGCCATGATGGCGGCTCGATCGCGCGCGAGCTCACGTAGGAAGGCGGGGAAGAAGCACGCCATCTGCCATCGCACGAAGCACGGGGGGGGGGGGGGGGGCGTTTTACTCCGGCAGCAGCTGCATATGGCACAGCCGAGCGCGGCCGCGCAGGCGCTATCTTGAAAGCGATCTGCGATGGGGACAAAGTGCACCGAGCTCTGATAGCTTACTGTGCACTGTGTTCTCGCCACTTAGTTCGCGTTGAAGCGAGAGGCCGCACAAAGGTCAATTCGCTCGCTGATGCTGTCGCGCTTCCTCACTCCAGCGTTTTGACAGCGAGTGTCGTCGGCCATCGAGTGAGATGTGTTCATGTTTGCCTGTGCACGCGTGACACCACGCTTGTTAATTTAGATGGTAAGTGAATTTTTACAAGTGTATAAGGCCGATAAAACTACAGTGTTTACTTCGCATTGCTCTAATAATTTGCTATCGCAATCGATGTTTCTCCTAGCTTTCGGGCGAAACTGGTAGCTTCTTATGTATAAGCGATCGGATATTCCTTAGTTTACTTTGTATTGCTGTCTATTGTCGTATGGAACTGCGAATTTTCAGTCGCTGTTTTCGCAGTCATATCAGTGCTCATTATTTGTACTTATATGTATGTTTGTACACTGCCCACAGTTCAGTTCTTTAAAGCGCGTAAGATGAAAGGTTCCTACAGTTGCTTCATTTCGGGGCCACATTCTGTATTAACATTTATCTAGTGCACACACTAAGGAACTTTGCGCCATTGAAGGTGTTTTTTGTGTCTATAACTAACCTGCTTACGCCCTTGGAATAGCGTGCTTGAAAGATTTATTACACGCATTTGAAAGGGTAATTTTTTTAACTGCGCTCTCTCTCTTAATGGGCATTTTACCTGAATACACAATACGTTTTCTTTTTTGCAGCGATGTCTGTGGTGATACCACTACCCTATTCTTTAGCTGTCCGCCGAAGTTATGCCGAAGTACTTTCCGAAACGTTTATAAAAAAGATAACAAAAAGTAGCCTCTCAGCACGCCATTTGGTTTCGAAATGCGGTACTGCACATTTCCACTCGGAAGTGTCACGTTCTCGGCGGCAATTTACCTTCAGGAGGTGGGATGCACGGTCTTTAGAGGACGTGTGATGACTGACGCCGGATGACTGCGAAGGACGGTATTGTCAAATACCAAGGCGCGCATAATGTTAATATTCCTAATAACTTCACTTGAAATTCTTCAGGCACACAGCATCTCAATACACTTAATGTCTGAGAACGTAAATTATCCTGTTTAAGGCAGCACCAATTAAGCTCTGGTAATTTAATGAAGTTGTGTACTTTGGCAGAACTGATCCTCTCTACCACAGCACCAATCAAGTTCTGATAGTTTAATGAAATTTTATACCTTCGTTGATGAGTTCGCGAAAAGTAAAATTTCTGTTGGCATTTCGCTGAGAAATCTGAACACTGCAACTAGTTTAGTTGACAGCAATGGTTGCTCATTTTTTATCACGCATAGGTTATTTTACGTAACACGGGTATATGTCGTCACGATCTTGTTTCCCTCTTCATGTTTTGCTCAGTTTCCATTACTGAAGCCGTAGATATATTGCGCTCATTTCGAAATATGACGTATCTTACTTGTATTTATGACAAGCTCAGTTCACCTGCTGCGTTTTTTGCCTAGATAAGATCGTCACTGTCGTCGGCTCTAGTTGGAGGAGTGGCAAGTAACGATAAAGCTGTTGATGAAATCATCATCAGCCGCAACAGCAGCAGCAGCAGCAGCAGCAGTAGCAGCAGCCGCTGCCGCTGCCACCGCCGCTGCCGCCGCCTATTTTTATGCACATGCACTGCAGGACCCCTGTCTATTGCGCAAGCTCATTCCAACTTGCGCCTTCCTAATTTCAACACCACACCTAATTTTCTGCCGCCCTCGACTGTGCTTCCCTTCCCATTGCATACATTCTGTAAATCTAATGGTCCACCGGTTATCTCTGCCAAGCACATTACACGGCCGGCCAGCTCTATTTTTTTTCTCTTAAGTCGACTAGAATATCGGCTATCCCCGTTTGTTCTCTGATCCACACCGATCTCTTCCTGTCTCTTAACATTAGTCCTCAGATTTTTCGTTCCATTGCTCTTTTGTGGTCCTTAACTTTTTATCGAGCTTCTATGTGAACTTCCGAATTTCAGCTCCATATCTTTACACCAGTAAAATGCAATTAGGAAACATTTCTTTTCAACGGCAGTGGTAAGCTCGCAGTCAGGATATGGTAACACCTACCGTAGGCACTCCAGCTTATTTTATTGCGATAGCAATTATATGGACACTCCAAAGCGGATTTCTGCCGTCGGCGTCGCCGTCGCCGTCGCCGTCGCCGTGAGGTTCCATATGACGTCAACGGCGATAAAATCGGCGCCGCGCTCCGGACGCTGTATGCGCGAGTGAAAGGGCGCGAGGGACGCGCGCTTTCACAGGAAACGAACGCACGTCGAAGAACAAACGCGCGTTCTGCGCCGTGCTCCCTGAAGGGCTGCAGAATTAAGCGTCTCTTTCCTCCTTTCCATATATAGCGAGCAAACGCGACTTTTTCCGTCGCGAAAACGGTTGTGGGGGGGACAGGAGAAAGAGAGCGAGGGGAGGCGACGTTTAGCTGCGGCACCAAATGCGTATTTATATATAAACGCCGCGCGAGTTCAGTGCGAACGCGGGCCAAACGCCGACGGCGTCGACAACAGTTCTGCGCGTTGCTGGTGCTGCTGCATTTTGCTACCAAAGCCGCTCACCTTACTTCGTACGACATTGCTGTGTTGCTATCGCATTCATTGCTTCGCCCTTAGGCCGAAACTGTGACATTTTTTATTCTTCTATTTGTTTTCATTATTAGGGTCCCCTGTGAGTAACTGACCTAGATAAACGTACTCCTTCACACTCAGGAACCTTACTGGCAACCATGAAATCTTGTTCCGTTGCCAGGCCATTGAAAATTATCTTTGTCTTCTGCATATTAATCGTCCACCCTACTATTACGCTTTCTCTAATAAGGTCTACAATCATTAGCTGTAATTCGTCCCCATTGTTGCTGAATAGGACAATGTCATTTGCAAACCGATGGTTGTTGAGATATTCGCCGTTGATCCTCACCCCTAAGCCTTCTCAGCCTAATACCTTGAAGCATGCAGTGAATAACATTGCATAGATTGTGTCCACTTGCCTAACCCACTTTTTTGATAGGTAATTTCCTACTTTTCTTGCGGAAAAGTACGGTAGCTGTGGAATCTTTGTAGATATTTATAGAGATGATGCAATACACAATAATATAACTGCCGTCGCGTTTCAAGCTTTGTGATGCCATGAAAACCTTTCTCTCTAAAAAGAGGGGAAAATCCTTAATATGAATGGTTTAAAACGAAGCTCAGTAGTCTTACATACACGAAAGTCAAGTGGTCTATATTTATATTGACCTAGCACTGTACAAGTAGGGAGGACCTGCGATGTAATGCTTTTTTCATTAACGTAATTCTCTGCTGAACTATTTACGCGAGAAAATCAGCTTCGTTAAGCAGGTAATATGCACCGAAAAAAAAGTTATGGAGAAGCGCTAACAGGCAGCAGAGTCCACAACGTTCACTACTACGACTTCTTCAACTTTTGTTGAAAATGGTTACAGTTCATATTGCTGATATAGAAAATAAGTTTTTTTTGCCAGTGGCAAGATCCATTGCGGTAAAATCACGGGTTAACGAAATACAGAGTGAGTGAGTGAGTGTGTGCGTGGTGTTTTCCAAATTTGGTAAGATTAAACGAGGAGCTGTACTTTAGAAAACGAAAATATCCCTAATAGGTAATGTTCCTTTGTCTACTTTCATTCATATTGTATGTAGTGCGGGAAGTTATATAACATTTAAATGGCGATTATGAGTTTGCCAGTCTGTTTTCGCACTTAATTTTACTAATGGCCCGCAGTTTGTTTACGCTAATGATCACTTCTTTACTTTCAAGCCAGTTAACTCAGGAGTCCTTCAGGCTACTGTGCTCGGGCCTTTACTTTTTTCTAATATACATTAACGATCTGTCTGACATAATATCCTCAAGCATTCGCCTCTTTGGAGAGGACGGCGTAATTTATTGCGCCGTCAATGAAAATTGGGGCAAGGTTTCCCTTAAAGATGACTTAAGAAAAATGAACAACTGGGGTGCTATAACCTAAAGCTATTCCAAACGGTTTCTACGTCTTTCTGCCACTATGCCTCCACAATTGTCAAAATATTTTCGCGCCACACGGCCCATGTCACCTCTCTGTGATGCGACATGACTAAATCTGCGAAAACTCCCCATGAATGGTTAGGCCAAACAACAATAGCAAAAGACGTTATTTCCCATCCTAAGCCTTTTTTTTACCAATAGCCCTCCGCCAATAGTCCAAGTTTTCGGGCTGCGCCCACACAGCTTGTCTGTCAGGCTACGTCACAAGACCCCAAACACTCTCCACGTTAAAGTGACGTACAGGAACTACAGATACCCTAATTTGGCGAACAAAAGTGAGATTTCTTGAAATAGGGGGAGACTGCGCTGTTCCGGAAGGAATAAAAGTTGGCCGCCAGCACATCTCTATATATGGCGCTAGCTACTCGGAGTTGCCGGCGAGAATACATTCCTTTGCGTCCAATAAAAAACATTTGGCGTGGCAGTATAGCCCTTTCGCAACGTATACGACATCGACCTGGCAAATTTTCTTCGCTGTAGACCGGTCTTAGCGGCATTTTTAACTACCCGATGCTATGCCGCGGCGCTTTTGAACCAGCCACCGCTAGCTAAGCAAGGGGAAGTGGACCAATAGCAGACGCAGGTGCCACTCTCCTCACCTACTACTCTCACAGCACTAACTCGTACTTACCGAAACTTTCCCCAGTTCTGCGCGTTCATCGCCTCTTGTCAGCCAAGAGAAAATCAGGGAAAACCAGAAAGAACTTTTCAAGGATAGGCAACGCTTGGTAGGCGAACAGAAGTGACTTCCTATAAACGAGAAGAGATTGTGACTGCGCGGTTCACCGCCTGAAGCTCGCGTGGGCGGGGGGGTTACGTAAATTGGACTTCAGACGATTGGAATAAACTTTTAATGGAATAGTTTTACGTTATATGGCGCATAGTGCCAAACATGGCTTATATCATTGAAGGTAGGAAAAAACGTCATTGGTATCTTTTGATACGCGATATTTACACCACTCATAATTGGGTGGTCACATACTACTGATAATCATGGCATCACATTTACCTGTCGCATTACGCAGCTGTAAGCACTCTGCATAAGATAGCGATAAGAATTATGACCTTTTCACCTTAAAACGCTCCATCTGCTCCATTCTTTAAATGTTTAAATATTGTGCCATTCATTCAGGCTCGTAATTATAAAACTGCAGTCTTAATTCACAACATAGCATGTACTAACATTCCTTTTTCGTCATCCTACCTAGAGTGTTCCCGTCGTAAAACAAGGCAGGGGAAGTGCATCAATTTAAATTCGTCAAAAGCCAATAATGTGTAGAGCCTTCGTGGGATGTCCTTTGCTGGCCCCAAAATCTTGAATGAAATAGCCCGGTGTATTAACATACCTGGAATTTTACAGCCACTTAAAAAAAAACACATAATACCACAGAATTTCTTGTGGTATTAACAGTAGACGTCAATAGAGACTTTTAGTATTGCGGAAAATGCTTGCGTTAGCGTTAGCGTGTTACGCACGCTAAATCTTTGCGGAACGCTGTTCGATAGAGTTTTAGTATAGCGTAAGGCAACGATGCGCCGCTAAGCGCAAAACCATCTAGCTGCGAGTAGTCAAAGCAGCAAACTGAGCAGCTTGACAACCAAACTAGCCGTGTGGATCCACGCCAAGCCTTGAAACGAGCCTGCATGTCAAGCGCTCGGGCCGAGGGCGCCGCCATGTTTGCAACGCTAAAAATTTAGCGAGTGTTTAGCGTCTCCGCTATATTCGAAAAATAGCGGACACACGCTACGCGCAAAACTGAAATGACGTTCTGAGCGTGCGCAGTTTGACCCCGCTATTTTATTGCGTTTAGCGTGGTGCCATTTCCGCAATACTAAAACTGTCTAATGTATACCAGTTGTGACTTATTATGTAGCTTGATAAAATATTACATTTATTTGGGAATACCTATTCTATCTTCCATATTCACTATCCATGTATACACTTTTTATGAAATGTTTTATGATGTCTGTGCCTTTTGGTTCGTCTTTCGGTTTCATCTGTTTTAGAAAATTTTATATAATGGATCCATTACTAGCCTAATTGGCTAAGGATCCAGATGCGTCATCACAGTACTGTTGTACCACTTGTTTTTGTCAATCAAAGTATTTCATTTCATTTCAATTCAATTGCGTTTATAACAGTCAGCGATTTCTTCTGTCTCTTAAATCAAATATTTAGGACCTTATAATCTAATATAATGAAACTCTAATGATAAATTTCATAAAAAAGTCTATGCTCTAGAAAAATAAACGCCCTAGCTGTATGGACAACAAGCGCCTATACCCTTTTGGATGGCACAACACGTTAAAGCTCAGAAAAAAAATAGGTAGGAAAAATTTCCAGCACAAATATGGTTTCGAACGCATGCTTTGCAAACATGGCGAGCAGATTACGCTCAGTGCATACGCGATATTTATTCTTTTTTTCTCTTTACGTATGGCAGGACAGCGCTAAATATTATGTCACACTAGTAAAGAAGCAGAGACGAAAAATGCTCCAAAGAGCATATCAGCAGAGTGTGGAAATAGCTGCAGTGTAAATGAAGCAGCCAAGAAAGCTGCTGTGGATATAGGCGATAGCGCCGCGTCGTGGGAGGTAAAAGAAACTGCAGATTTTCTCCTTCGCGGTTCTTCGAGAACCAGATGCGACAGTGCATCAAGGCCACCTCAAGCTAAATAAACATCATCCCACGGTAGCGTGGTATAAGTCCATCCTGGTAGGTAGTGGTCTTTTATTCGTGGCATACATTTTCTTGGCGCCCAGACGGCAGAAGGCAGTAACCGAGGACACAAGTGAGCGTAAATAGGAAATAAGAGGGCGAAAGAGAGCGAACAGGAAAACTGGAGCTCTTCTCCTCCATTGCGAAAACACGTTCACGCTACTGAATAGCGACGTGGCAAATTCATTCTGGTTCCCCTCGCTTTACAAAGGAACGGCTGCAGGCACAACAAAAATGTGATGATCAAATACTCTGGTAATGCACCGGGGTGCATTCGTGTCCACGCTTTCTTCACGCGCTACCGACGAACTTCATTTACGCCGCGTCAGTGAGCTGGTGCCCTTTAGATGGCCGGGTGCATAGTTTCTCCGAGTTGCTGGCTCCCGAGAGGGTGCTTCTCTCCTTTGGAATCCGAAGAACAGAACGCACTCAAGCAAGCTTTGTCCAGAGGCAACATGCCGTCTCCTTCACTCAAAGGAAAATTGCACTCTCAGGCGTGCTTTCTCGTGTCTCTAATTCACCCCTTACACCCATTGAAAAGCGTGTTTGCGCTAACTAACGCACCCATATGAATGGGTGATTTTTTTTGGAATTGCACCTTTTCCTCATTTGGGTGTTTCGTTGAAAAGCAGACTACGTTTTCTTTTTACAGATGTGTTATTCTATGAGTACCCTAAGTCTTTCGGATGTCCACCAAAGTAAGCCGGAATTCCTTTCCGAGACAGTTATAAAAGCATAAAGCGAAGAACAAAAAACTGCGCAGCACTCCACTAGAATTCAAAATGTGGACCTATATATTGCCAGTTGGAAGTATTACCTCAAGCCTCTCCGCTTTTCTTTTTTTCTTACATGGTATTTATTGCATCATGTATATGCGAGAAAATATTATATGCGAGAAATTGGCAAGCACTAGCGAATACATCTCATACGCATGACCTAGAAAGGACCTAAATATCGCGTTGAGCACGCCATGCACACACAAAAACGACAAGCAGCTTTGAACTTAAATATGTGGCAACGACAAGCAACTTCAGAAGAGGTGGTACCAGTCCGGTTGAAACTCTGGCAAGTCATACATGTCCTTCAAGTGACCGATCGTTTGAGCGTACTGAAATTTTGACGAAAAAAAAACAGGTTCAGCGTTTCGGTCCAACATGCTTGTCTTCCATAAGCTATGTAGTCCAATTAACGAAAACATATAAAAAGGGACGTCTTCTCCCTGGGGTGCAATCAAGTATCGGATGGTATGGTGATTCAAAATGAAGTCTTTCTTGAGAGTTCTTCTCATGGCCACTCCGCCACTACTAACGCCGGAATAATGCGGCACCTAAACAGTGCGCTGCATTGTGCCTGGAGCAGCTATGATAGGCTGACGCCTCCCTCTTCAATTTATTTTTAAACCAGCACCGAGATGAAACAATTTACGCGAAGCGAGCAGTAAGATCTCGAAGGCAGGAAGGATAGAGCAGGGAAAAATAACTGTCGGCCAAATTTTACAACCGGGGCGCACTATGCCTCTGCAATAAATGATGTGTTGTTATCGCTGGTAGACTACTCCGCATGTACCTGCCAATTCCAACTGATACTGCATAAAACAGGGGAATAATTACCGCGAACAATATAGCACCTGACACTTGGCAGCTGGTCCATAAAACAACACCGAGCTTAAACCATCATCGTTCGTCCTGTGTTCTTCCTTTCTCCTCCATGTTTTAGCGCTGTTTTCTTCCATGGATTCGTATACCACCAAGCTCGCGGTGAAACGCTTGTGAGCTTAAACAATTTAAATGAAGCCAGTGTTAAAAATCGAAGGCGACAGTAGGAAATCCACACGGGACGCCATATACGGAAAGAAGCAGGATGATATTCATAACCTACTGCGACCACATGACGGGCTCGAACAATGACTTGGCGCAAACCACTGTGAAATGAACCAGTATGGCTTTTCACCTGCTTTGAATGTTGAAGTGCCCGAGCACCTTTAAATTCTTAAAAAAAGTGCGTATCGCACAAAACATCCTTCTATAGCACCCTGAAGTTATTATAAATGTGCACTAAGCTTGTTCTGCTAACTAATACACCAATTTTTGAAATTTTCAGTAAAAGTAAGGGTGCAAAAAAGGTGTTTCCACATACAATCCACCCTTGCGAGTGCAATTTTCCTTAGTTCGATCGTATTTCTATTTCACTGTGGGCTCCTACGTGTGGCGTCATTAAGGTATCGCTTACGTGGAAGGGCAAAGTCTCGGTAGCGTGAGTTCCCACGCATTGGTGACAATGTTCATAACGAGCGCTACCCTGTTTTATGCTTACAGGCGCACTTGAAAGGGCTTCACTTGAATAAAAATACGGCCAAATGTCTCTCAAGGGCAATTATCATCGTGCGAAGCATTATACCGGGCGTTTCTACGAATAGTTTAAGTTGTATTTAAAAGAAAGGCCGCTTCGAAATAAATGTTCTATTTCTTCGGACATATGCCGTCAGTGGTGCCGACCACGGGGCGAGGGGTGATACGTGGTAATTAGCGCGAATTTGCAAGAATCCGTTAATTAGATTCGAAACTTTTTGTTTAAGCGGGCTCATCGCAAGTGGTAAATTGAAACAAACTCTCCGACTGTTCGGCTTGGGAAAATGCGCTTACCTACGGGACTGTGGCACGACGTTTTTCCGCTATCAGAGCGCGTGAAACGAAAACTGTGAGGTGCAGCCAGTGCAAAGCCACGCCCCTCGAAACGACGTTCTGCTTACGTCACAAAACAGCGGACAGTCAGCGCGCAGCGACAGCGAGGAGCACGGAGCCGGATTTCTAACGGGACGTGTAAGCGAAAAATAGATTTTTTTTTAGTGTGAACCGAAAAATAGAAAATTATCTCGCGTGACCATACACATCATATATAGTTTGTTCTCTTAAGCTGCATTAAAGTTTAAAATTCCCTGCGCAGATAGCACAATTCTAACCCTTAAACTAAATGACTCGATGATGCCGGCCTTACTTTCATGAGCAAGAAATGCGTTATCAAGAATTTAATAAAGTTTCACTCATTAAGATTTTCAGTAAATATTTACCGCACATATTGCAAGTTGCGAATTGTCGCTAGTGAGTTCGCAAGGCATATCGACTTTGAACGAATTCAGGGGATGGCACCGGTTTCGATATATGAACCGTCAACGTGCTTGCATTTATTGCAAGGCGCCTTGTACGTGGGCCAGTGCTGCTCCCTGCCGAATTGTACATCAGGGGGCCGGTCGTATACCCCTGTCATACTGGCAAATTTAGTGTCATTTTGAGCAAGTGCACTTTGACACACAGAGTGTGACTTTGGCGGCGCGCTGCTACACGAGGAAGAGAAGTGCACTTTGAAAATAATGGTGCTGAGGATGAGTGAGTCAGTAGCACAACATATATTTGTTATTTTAGGCAATAATTGCTAAGTAATAACGTATTATATATATGAACTGCTTTTAGAATAAAATTTAGGTGCAAATGAAGTGAATCATTGCAATCGCATCAGCGCCATCGATCATCACGAGCCAAGAAAAGACGGCATCGTATCCAAGGCAAGCGCATCCAAAATGGCGGATTTCGTTGGTGATGGCAGCGAAAGTTGTGGCAGGCGTTTGGAGCGTCTTTTGGCAGCACTTATTTGATCCCGAATGAGGCACTCGCGGCTAACGTTGCTCGCGGCGGACGCGGCCATTGCACGGCCAATGGCAGGGCATGTGCTCTGGCAGTCCCTTGGAGGCTGTGGCCGTCAACGGCCTGAGAGCGAGAATGGTCAACTAGTAATTTTTGTCGTGGAGTACGTTTTAATACGCATTAGTATTCCTAATAATGAAAACAATAGTTAAAAAAGACTACCCACTCGGCTTTTGAAATTAGTTTATTTATTTCTGAGCCCCTGCTGCCGAGACTACACACTTCGGCGGAGCAAAGTGAGTTTGGCGAACGCACTCGCCAGCGAGTGCGCTTTGCAGCAAGTGTCACTACGCGTGCCCGTGTGACAGCATGCGAATGACACTCGGGGCAAAGTGCACTGGCTCAAAGTGCACTTAAGTTGTCCCGTGGGTCAGGGGTATTAGTCAAGCTGCAGTGTATGCAGCTCTTCCCCGTTGCCCCCTTTCTCTCTTCTTCAGTTGACTAAATTTGTTTGATTGCTTGATTGAATAGTTCATTGATTCATACAAATGCACTGTTGGCTCTCTTATTTTTTAAAGATCACGTTTTTTTATGAATTGAAGCTTAAAAGTAATTGAAACGCCGATATATATGTCATAAATATGAAAATTATATCACATAACTGGCGTCCCCATGAGAATTCGTTGCAAGTGGACAGGCCTTACGAAGTCACCGGCTACAATTCGTAAATTGGAATATGCGCCGTAAAATAATTAAGTTAAAAGTTAATTGGTGTAAATATGGTAAGTATCCAATTAGGCATTTTGATTTCACATAATATAATGGCCGACTCATTGAGTAATGTATATAATTCAAGGGTACGAATTGTGCTTTAGAAGGGTCCGAGGTCGAGTTAGTTGGCACTAATTCATAACCAAGAAACAGTGCGAAATAAATCCAGGACAAGAAAGACAATCAAAATAAGTGCACTTTTTGGGCTGTCAGCGCTCGTCATGTGTCGGCTTTCTTGTTCAGGCTTTATATCATGGTAGCTATGAATTATGGTAGCAGCTCTAGGTGATTTATAGCTTTTAAATTTGGCGCAGTAAAAAAAAGAACAACTGGCATAATGTTTCACGTTAACATCAAGCAGTGAAGGCCGCATATCAAGTGACGAGTTCCCGAACCTCGCTTTGGCATGCATTGTTCAAACTTCGAAGGCGCCTAGCTAGACATGTGCAGCGGGCCAACATGAAAACACAGAGCTCCCACTCAAGTGGACGACGCGCAAACTCCATGTGCATGACGAATTGCGCAGTAGGTTGTGAGGAATGTGAGGCGCGTGATGCTGGTGGGAAGCTTTTTCTATTTTGCCCGCTGTCTTTGTGTTCTACCGTACGGACTGTGGCTGCCGTTTTGAGCATAACTACCGCTCATTCGTTCGCTAATACCCCGTAAACCGAAGACCATAATTCATAAAACTAAATTTGGTCTTCGAATGAATTGCATGAAATTGAATTTAATCGCCCTTCACTCGGTAACGTAATTGCAGAAAGACCAAGAAAAAAAAAGCAGTTTCAGGGCAACCTGGCCACCACATACACAGCGGAGCTTCACAGCGGCTGAATGAAAAGACCCAAGCACGTCTATTTACAGCATGCAATACCTATGGTACAATTGCTTTCTTCTGATTTTCCAGTTTGATCAGTTTCTTTTCTTTTTTTTAATTTCCATGGTGTATATAGCGCAAGTTGGCGTGTTCATGCCATTATTCAATACGTGAACATCTCTTGCATGAAAAGTCGCAATGTGCAGGTAACAAATGAAAAAAATTCGTCGCCCCTTCCAGTCCGTAAAGATGGTTAACCAGTGAAGCTGACACGTGTGGCCCCGGTGTTGTTCACTTAGTTAATCCCTAGGGTTCATTAAAGTATTTCTCAATTACGAGGTTACACACACGTTCGGCTATGACGGAGAGAACGACGTCCCTGGCGGTACGCCCGCAGTCCGCCGTTGTCGCTTGCGTTCGATGTGTCGAGTTTGCTCGGTGGCGTGGTTAGCAGCATTCACCAGCCATTGCCGCTTGCGATTCTTTGAAATTTAATTGCTTCAAAATAAATCTGTTCACTGCGTAAGACAATGAATGGCTCATACCCCTTAAGCAATGGCTCATACCCCCGTAAACGCGGCCTCCCCATTACGACGACAGAAGAGAAGTGAAATTCTACGCTGGAATGATGAACAGAAACGCAGCCAGCTGTAGACGAAGACGACGACGAACGCGGGTGCAGTGGCACGAGCCCGTGCCGAGCACGAGCCAACGACCCAGATGCGGAAAATAACGATGACGCTCGAGCCAATGCTGATGATGATAATTTTCTTTACCCAGCTGATTTCGCCTAACTATACACGATTTCGCCTAGACATATACAGCTTAGATTTAAAAGGTTGACTTATCACCTTTTTAGGTATTCAGTTTAGGACGCATAATTAAATGGCAATATTGAAGCCTAGTTGCAGTGAAGTCATGTCTGCTTAGCAGAAATGCTAAGAACAAATCCGCTTTTCTGCCATTCGTCCCTAAAATGCGCTACGATTAAGAAATAAATTAGCTTTTTTTTACGAGTGTCCCAAAGGCCTCCCTCTAGGATGTCGTGACGATGTTAACTAAGCTGAATTCTGTAAGCGTAAATAATTGACCAGAACCGCTAGAACCAATAAAATGTTCTGCGTGAACCGTGATGGCGGGAATAATTCTTTGCTGGAGTTTCAGGTTTTTTACGAAGTGTGACTCCTTGGTCATGTCACTTTTTCACAATGTGATGTTCTCAAGTCTTGTGACAGTTTCTGGTTCAACCCAAATATGGTATTGTAGACACTGCCTACTATATCTAGAACTGAACTGCAAGAGACTGCGCTAGAACTTTATTTTTACTTTAATTGTCACGACCTGTCCTTACTTGCCATGCAAATAGTTTGTGTTGTGACATAATATGTATTATTATGAATTTTGTGTGCTTCCGCTTTCGAGTTTTACTTACTTTTCCTTTTATTACTCTGTCTTCTTTCTATGTTTGTTTCAACCGGCGTCACTTTGATATGTTTGGCTAAGCGATGAATCATTAGCCAGATCCTCCCGCAATACCAACCTCTCAGCCCACATATATTTATAATGATTTTAAAAACTGCGATGTAGATGCCTTTATTTAGCAGATTGTGGGGACGCATATCTCGGATTTAATGGTAGTCACAGGATTATTGCGAAGCAGAAATTAGCTTATTATGTCTAGGCTTGCCCCCTTCGGAAGTTCGGGACGATATTAACCACGATTCAATAGCATACTTCAGCTGAGTTTTGGGAGGGGTATATGCAAAGTGGGGCTAGTATTATAATTTGTGCTTGACGCAGAGGAGCTCAATACCGCTTGACTTTAGTTTCGCAGCTGCAACATGTGGCTTAAGCGAAAATTTAAGAAATCTATATACGAGCGAATTATTTTTATTAGGAACCAGGGCATGGCGATTTCATTCGTACGTAATGTCCGCCTATTTCCCCAACCTGGCGCACCATCGCTATTTGGCGAGCCTGCTTCGCCAAGAACCGCTCCGTGTGCAAATCAGGCATGTAACTCCTTCTTTCAAGTTCAGTGAGAACAGCCTTAGGACAACATTGAGCAAATCCGAATTATTGCCACGACCGCCTGCAGAGGCTGGGCACAAGTTTCAAGTTTGAGATCCACCTTAGGATTCTACGAGACCAGGTGGCACTGCCACGTCGACTGAGACTTTGTGTGACATATACACGACACTGCATAACGAAAATAGGACACGGGGATAATCCTGGCTGTTGTGTGTCTTCCACCCCTGAGACTATTCAACATGTGCCCTGTGTGTGCCCAAAGTAGGCGACTGCGGGGAACACACTTATAGCGACAGTGTGTTTTCAAGACTCCTGGCCTCTTTCAGAGGAACCCCTTCTAGGAGCCAGGGAAGATGTCGAGAATGGAAGCTACGACCAGTAAAAGTAGTATTAGACATTCTTAGTGAGGCCGGTATGGACAAGCTGTGAAATAATGAATGAGATATCTAACATTGATTGTTATGACCTGCATATTTAGTAGTTATAATGCATGCAGATAGCTTAGGCAAGTTTTATTCAGTTATAGCTGAATAAAACTGAATAGAGCTTACGCTTTATTCTGTTATGAGTTTTCATGTAGGGTTTTGTGCACAGTGTGCTTGGTATATATATATATATATATATATATATATATATATATATATATATATGGTATCAGCTGTATAGTGTTGGTATATGCTGTATACGATGTGCATTTTTGATCAGTGTCAGGGACACTGATCCCGCTGCACTGATTGGATTGATGCATATCGCATAGCATTTTTTCATGAGCGCTCCTGATCCTCCTTTACTCTCATGTTTTAACGCGACAGCGTTAAGGGCCCGGTGTCGCAGAAAATCCGGTGTCGGCGTGAGCTCGCCGGCGGTGGTGGTGGAAACAATCATTCCGAACCACCCCGACCGAGCAGGCCCTTCGCGTGGCGCTAGGCGTTAGGGAACACAAATTTAATCTCTCAAAATAAAACACGTCAGAAAAATTGTAAAGTACGACTTTAACACAACCTACAGACGTGATAGCGTCGAATTGTAATTTGAATATACGAGAAAAAAGCCTGATAAGCAGCCAGGGATCTTGGAATGCTATCGCGTTTCACTCTTAAAGGCGAAGTTTAAGCGTCCTCCAATTCTGATGGTGCGCTGCTAAAGCAAACAACGCTCATGCAACACTTTTTTTCCTCTTCCCTTTTACGACGGTGTGGAGTAGCTGTCCGGACACACGCTCCTCCGGCCAACATCTCTGCTTTTCCGCTCATTAAATATTATTCTCTCACTCTCACAGGGGATTTCTAAAGAATTTGCGAGCATGTTTTTTCTTGAAAGAGTGAAATTTTCGCGTGACTTGACCACTCGGCCTGAAGTTTAGATAAGTGATGCAATCGTCACGTGTGCAGATATCCAATTCTCATTTAGATTCAAGCGCGGATGCATTGCGCAAGAACAAATTTCCATTTCTCATTAATTCTTTCGTTGTTTTTCCATGAAATCTTTGTTCCGTAGGCCCACGAATATTTGCTTTCCTTTAAAAGCAACCCGCCGTGGTAGCTTAGTGGCTATAGCGTCGCGCTGCTTAGAGGTCGCGGGTTGGCACCCCGCCACGACCCCGCATTTCAATGTAGGCTAAACGCGAGAATGCTTATTAACTTAGTTTAGATGCACGTTAAAAAAACGCCAGGTGGTAAAAATTAACCCCAAGTACGGTGCAAACGCCAGTCAGAAGGAAATGATGATGTGCGTCCATGGCATGAATGGAGGCGTGATAAGAAAAGAAAGGTGAGGAGACACGGCGAGGGCATGAGGTTAGCACTCTAGTTGGTATTGGCGCCATATTTCGCGCTGGATTGCGAGGAAAGTTGCTAGAAAAAGGCGGCCTCGCGAATATATTCTTCGTTCGACAACTGCACCGTACTAACCATGGATCACATTTAGTTTATTATTGATTTGCTTGACTAGACGTTTCGGAGTACTGTGGAAACTTTTGAAAAAGTTGTGTAGGACAGCAAGCAAGTTTTCCTATGGGCACAAGCGAACCTAAATGCCTATAATGAATTGCGGATAATGGTATATGGCCCACCTATTCACGTAATATGGCCTATGTTACGTGCACCTGCCTTGAACTACATTAGTATTACAGTAATAGTTCTCTTAAGCGCCCAGTTGAATATGCCATGCCATGTTTCTGAAAGTATAATGTGTGCGTACAGTTTTCCTCGTGAACCTTACTACCTAACATGGTGGCTAGGTGGTTGTAACGTGGCGCTGCTGAGCGGGAGATTGCGGGCTGGATACCCGCCCGCTGCCGCCATATTTTCATGGAGGTCAAGTGCAAAGCCAACCGTGTACACATAAATTAATTCGCACGTCATAGAACCCCGGATGCTGCAAAATAATGCAGCCCTGCACTACGGCGTCTCTTTAAACGCAGCGTGTAGTTTCGGGCCAATTAATTCCATAAAACGATGATGATGTGTAGTGTTTAATTCGCTCAAGGGCCAGATATGGCCCAAGAGCGCCATGCCACAAAACGATATAACCTAGTCATGAAACGCCGAATAAACCTTAACAACTTGAACAATTCCTCTCAGTCGCCGGTTGCTTCATTATAATATACCTAATTGCCACGGTGCTACGCTGTACCTAAAGTGAGCGACATACATACCTGTGGCGTAAACGTAATAGCCTGAAGATACATAAGGCCGCGCAGTGAGGTGCGCTGACGAAGAGTGCGTGTAAGTGAACAGGAAAACGCAACACGTGCGAGACGATTCACGCACTCGTTTCTCCGCCCATTTTCATTTTAAAGCGTGCACGGAGTCGCACATGGAGAAACACCTCTGTGATGGCACTGCGCAATTCAATCGTTTCACTCACACTTCGGCTATATATTATGTGCGTAACTAGCCTACCAAGTTGTAAAATAACGAAATTCACACTCCATTGATACAAATATGTGGGTGTCCATCTACTATGAAAATCGCTTCGCTACATGTGCAGCACCGGCCTTAGATCCTCATCTAAGACCGGCGTTCGGATTCTGATGACAAAAAAGTGAAAAAAAGGGACACGATGAAAATATATCCTCCATCTATTGCCTTAGTGGAAATTGCCTTCGGTCAATCTCTGCGTTAGTTTCCGCAATCCGAGCGCAGCAGCGAACGCGGTTCACGCTGAGTGGACGACAGAAAAAAAAGAAAAACGTGCCAATGAAATATAGATTTTTCTAAAGAAAAATAAATATAAACTGGCAATATCACTGGACAGCAAGGCGCAGGGCAATCTCTTTTTCGTACATTTTATAGTTCGCGGCTAATAAAAGTGACCCCAACTGCCCACGACATCGTAAAAGGCCAACAGATCTTCCCAGTCCTGTCGGCCGAGGCGCGTTTTTCGCAGAGCCGAGCGAAACGATTCAGTGATAACGCGCGGGATCCGTATATCCCAAGGCCCCGGTGTAGCTCGTCGACGTTACGCGAAATTAGGGTTGTTTCCTGACTTATTCGCGCGGCTTTGTTCACGGCGTCGTTTTCTTAATGACCGACTCTAAAGACAAGCCAGAATTGGAGGGAGAATTACATTAAGAGGCTAGAAGTAAATTGCCTTCTCTTTACTGGGAGGTCTGGCATTATCTGGACTCTAATGATTTGTCGGTTCATTACAAATGCTTGGTGAAAGTGCACAAAGGGGCCGGGTTGGATTTGTTTTCCACAAACTTTCTGCACATTGATCTTTGTCACGCTAATGGCTAGGTGGCATGGAGGCCTAGCAGTTTTAGTGAATTAGGTATATAACGTGCGTTCAGTACTCATATCATAAACACGCGTTGGGCATTAGTACATTACTCGACCGCACAAGGCGAGAAGAAATACATGCAAGTAAGATGACTTGAAACTTTCTTCCCATTAAAACACACGATATTTAAACCTGTATATAAAACAAAAAACAATCTAATGAGTTTACTCAAAACACTTCTGAATGGTATTTATTATATGTTTGAAAGACTTCGTCTGTAAGTTGTTTAGTTGCCCATAAATACGTAATCTTGCAGCTGACCAATAGTTCTGGAACAAAACGCAATGGAGGTAGGCATTACGATTTACTCCAATATGGACCAATGGTGATTTTCATGTTGAAATTTAGCATTTTTGGGGTACTATTAAAAATAAGAGTGTGCGAATTTCCGAAATTTTGAATGCGAATTGAACTGTCCCCGCTATTCGCTTCTTATTTGTGTCAAGAAATTGCCCTTAAGAGCTGACCAGTATTCGCTGCGCTTAAACGCTATAAGCGGCCGCAGTTATTGCAGTGTGCAGGAATTATGAGTGATGCCAGTGGAATGTCTCCCTAATACTTTTGCGCGAGAACCTTTGCTACCAAGTGAAACCAATTCTTAAACGAATGCATCCAGCAGATCGCTACTGCACAATAGTTCTCAGTCGTTAAACAAGCACGTCTCACCTTAGGCAGAATGCAAGTTTTGTTTATCGATTTACGCAAAGCAATTTACTATTTGGCCAATCCTAAATATCATGTTCGGGTTCATTAAAAACGATTTGCTGTGCTGCAAGCCTTTTAACAAGCTCTACGTGTATCTGGTTGTGGGCTGTTCCATTGTTTCCTTACTGTAATTGTCATGGAGCACTAGATATACCATCACCTTTTCTTTGATTGACGTCAAGATTCTTACTTGAGCAACACACCATCCTACACGCATTTGAGAGAGGGCGCCTCAATCATACGAAAAGCACAAACACACACATTGATCACACCACACTATACGCATAATGTTAACAGGGACCCAGGCTCCCCCACTTGTAAACAATGCGGGGCCTATCCATCAAATGAACACATCTTGTGGGAGTGCCCTACAAACGCCATCTTCAAAAAGACAATAGTTTCCAAATTACCACACAACCAGCGTCCTGGCCGCTGGGAGGAGGGGACCACTCCCCCACGAAGGTTTGAAAAACTATGGTGACCGCTTCTGGTGCAGCACGTCAAGAACGTGCTGAGCCAGGAGGCATGGGCCTACCAGGAGGCCCGGACTTGGGCTTTAGTTCCTTCGGGGCTAATAAATGTTATTTCTCTCTCTCTCACATCCAGTTCTTAGCTGTATATTAAGTGCATCAAATAACGTAAATAAGTATTTTGTTGCCAACAAGATGCGGCGTAAGATAAGAAAAACTTAAGACAACCCTTTGCTTTTCCCTTTCTTTAAAAATTGACTATATTCGGTATTGCGTTCAGTATTCGAAGGTAGGACTTCTGGAACCTTCAGATTAAATTCGATAAATTTGCTGTTCAAACACTCCTAATTAAAAACAAAACAAGAACACCCGCTTTGAGGCGCTATTCATTCCTATGTATCGTTTCTTTTTATGCGATGTTACATAGAGAATTCGACTACTTATTTCGCAGTCAACAGCTGAAGGTAACCCGCTTGATCAACATTTTCATAATAGACCGTGTTAATTCAATCGGTCAGGCAAAATGGACCCAAAAGTTCAACTTCGTGCTATTGTGGGATTGTTCGTTCCGTCACCTGTTTAAGTAGGCATCTTTTGGGATGTCGAGCTGAAAATAAAAAGCGTATGCTTTAAAAAGTACGCCTGGCATGCCGTAGTATTTAAAGAAATGATCCCAAAACAATATTCCACAGACATAGGGTAACATTACGTGAAAGATGAGAATATTGGGTGAGAGCGAAGTGTTGCAACACGTAATATATCAGTCACAATTGAAATGCAAATAGTGGGACGCTTGACTTATGTACAAGAGGCGTCATCCAACAATGGCCTTGCAATAACGCTATATCTGGGTCAGTGTCCGAGAGTTTGTGTTCTACCAGCATTCGTTACGCCGTGACTTGGCCAATCAGGGCTTTCGCCACTTGCGCGGGAATCCCGGTTCTGCCAGAACGTACCCGACTTTGTCTCCTGAAATGCTTAGGTGCGTATAATCTCACGGGTGGTGGCGATTCATTGCTGTTTGGCTGCTCAGGAATGGGCAGTACTTATCATGTGGCGCGTAACAACAGTTTCTTTAACGCCTTCCTTACGCCTAAATGCTCTCATCTCTAGTAGCCAACGCAACTCGACACTGTATCCAAAAAGACGCAAAAAAAGTAATGCAATCGGCAGAACTAATTTGCCTATAGCTTTAAATTCGAGCCCAATCGGGATGAATAGCATTGGCTGTTTCTGAACTGGTCACATATGCTTTCGACTATGTCCGCAAGCTTTGCGTTTCGAAACCACTTTTGAGCGCAATGTATTCCAACATTTCTATAAGGTTGTACTCAGCCACTGCTTGCACTGCAGCTAAATAACTGCCATGTCCCTCCTGCCCAGAACTTGCCCACAACAGTGGCGTCAGCCTTGCTTCAGTCTTAGGGCGTGTGTCTAATAAATAACAATTAAATTGCTGTATCTAACGTCCAAAAACTGCACAGTGGGTTAGAGCGACGCCAAAGTGGAAAGGTCTAGATTAATTTTCACCCCCTGGCGTTCTTCAACGTGCACCTCGACCGAAGTACACAAGCATTCTTGCATTTCCCACGCACCGAAAACCGGTCGCCGCTGATGAACATCGCACCCGCGACCTTGTGCTCAGCAGCGAAACGCCACAACGCCGTAGCACGAACCACCAAGGCGGCTAATGAACAGGAATGCAGCGGCTGAAAGTACCTACAATAAGTCAATAACTTTGAGGTAAACTTTTGAATTTACCGAAAGCAAAATAAAAGAGAAATGTGGGAACGAAGAAGAAACTACATTACACCCTTTAACTAAAATGATAGAGCTCTCTTTAATTTGTCTATACAGAGGAGAAATGGAAAAAAAAAGGTATGGTGTCATACTCTTATAATTGCAAAAAAATAATTTCGCACGTTTTCGATGAATCGTAACAGGACGCTGGAAAAAAGCACAAGAAGGTAGCATAAAAGGGAATTCACGTAAATACTCCATAACACAGGAGCAATTTACAGACATTGCCGAAAATGCATAGTGCAAGTACTCCTGAGATTCAACGTATGTATCACTTCTCGGGCACCGGTACATGTAAACGCTGCCCGCAGAGGCACCGCAATGTCGTCATAAAACGAAGAGGGAGCTTTTTTGTGTCTTTAAATTATCTCCTGCTCAGGTGCCCACGGCTACAACCGGAATAACCTTTGTGGGGGAAGGCTAAACAACACCAACTAATTACCCTCCTCTAGTATTTATTACAAAACATGTAAAGCAATATAGCAAAAAACAATAAATAATTTGAGATACATAATCTGCTTACTATTAGCCACCCTTGGAAGCCGAATGCAAACTAAGACTGCTACTCACTCACCGCCACCTTAAGGGATTGCCTGATACCGATTATTTGCTATAACGTCGCGGCTCTTTTCAATAATCATTCGTAACAGTTAAAAATTTTTTACTGATGCCTTGCTTTGTTACAACTTATGCCTTCCTCTATAATTCCTGCATTATAACACAAGAGTGGGTCAACAGTTTTTGCTCGGAAGTCGTGAGCCTTACGGCAACGTGAACACTTCTTCGTTATCTTGAAATGGGAATACAACAATATTACCTTGAAGACTGTGCTGCGCAGAATATTCGAGTGTTCACATAGCATCCACCAAAAGCATTCATACAGTTCTTGATCCGTTTCGTTCCTATGAAACGATGTTACTGACTTGTGCTGAGAAACCACAAAAAGTTTTATGCAAAAAATTATGAGTATACTTCCTATTTGTATAGTGTAGAAACTTGAATGTTGCGCCCGCTATGGAGATCTAAAAAAAACATTTTTTTAATCTTTGCTAAGAATGTTTGATTTCTACAGCAGGTGCCTGTGAGTTTGCTTTGAATATTCTTCTAATTTAATTTAACAGCTCACTGAGATATTTAAGTCTACATCGTAGTTTGTTCAATATCAACTACCAGGTTTTTACCGAGTTTTCTTTGTTACTTTTCACGTTTTTGTTGCTCTAGTGAAAGTTTCATTCAGCGACACACCAGTTTTAAAGAACAAAAAATTACTTATTACATTCACTAAGAATTATTTAACATCTTCGACTGCTGTATATACTGACGCACAACATTTGAATTTCTATGCATGTAATCTGTGAGTGGTGCCGACTACAGCCAGTTGCATGCCAGCATACATAAAGAATATTTAGAAATTGCTTTGGTAGCCCAGTACCAAAGGCGTACTGCTGTTGAGCTTGAAAGCACGGGTTTGATCCAGGCCGTGGTGACTGCAGTACGGTGGAAGCGACATGCAAAGACGTTCCCGTACATTGGTTTAGGTGCACGTTAAAGAACTCCACATGACCAAAATTATTCCGGAGTCCCCGACTACGGCGTACCTCTTAGATCGTGGTTATGGCACGCAACCCGCCGTGGTGGCTTAGTTGATACGGCGTTGCACTGCTAAGCACGAGGTCGTGGGATCAAATCGCAGCCTCGGCGGCCCTATTTCGATGGGGGCGAAATGCAAGAACTTCTATGTACCGAGAATTGGGTGCACGGTAAAGAACCCCAGGTGGTCCAAAATAAGCCGGACTCTCCCACTACAGTTGGCCTCATGATCAGATCTTGATTTTGGCCTCTGAAACATCAGAACGTAATTTAATTTTAAAAGGAACATGGTGCGCAGGCAGTGTTGTTGTTATTTCGCTCATCTTTTCAAGCACAGCTTTTTCCTACAAAGCATCTGTGGCTAAGCATGACTGAAGCTTCGAACGAAGTTATTATTTCACACCGGTGCAAACAGATATGGCGCGTATACATGATGCGTATTCAATTTGGCTGCACTTTCTGAACCAGTTCTCAACAGTGCCCTCCTGCCCGGTTCCGCGAGAGTTCACGCCGCGCTACAGCCCCTGGACCCGTACTCACAAAAACGCTCTGACGCAAAAAACTGTTCATAAAAAACAGAGGCTAGCCAATCCTGATGCTGGACATATTGCTACACGCGTGTGGTATTTGATTGTTTGACCGAGGCGCGCGGGCGCCATCACTCGAGAAAAGAAGAGGAAGAACGAGCTCGGCTCGCGCTGTGAACCTAACCGGTCAGCGCTGCAACCGCTGTTGTAAATACAACCTGTAAATAGTTGCCCGTCTTACTGACTCGTACTTCGCGTAACATCCTGGTGGAGGTTAACGAAGGCGGCTGGGGGCCAGTCGAGAGCAGCGCTTACGAACAAAAAGTTTGTGAATTCGACCCCACGTTTTCAGAAAAGTAGAAAAACAGTATGATCTCGCCGCCGAGCTCCGCAGCTGGTGATGATGATGATGATGATGATGATGATGTTGATTTATTGGCATCCCATTTGATACGGGGCGGTGACAAATAGTCGCCTAGCCTGCTTGAGTTAATCAAGTATGTTATACATCCTTTTCATTCAAGTATTTTTGTGCACATCTCCGTAATCGTTTTCGTTTACCTCGAAACTTTATTATCTACCTATCTATCTATCTTCTCCATCGAAACTTCTCTATCTACCGAATTGTCTCTATCTATCGGCCTAGATTTGGCGCTGCGCTGCTACACATCAAGTCTATGCAATCTATGCTGCGCTGCCACACGGAAGTCTATGCAAATCTCATGCATTGTCTGCTAGTTAATGAATGATAACTTGACCGCTCCCTTGTAGGGTCCAGGAGCAGCTAGCAGGCCACGCGCGCCACACACGCAATTGTTCTCCGTTCAGTAGCGCTCAGCAAATGTCTATACGTAGACTCCACAATCGCAATGGTGCATAGATCGACACGTGGTACCCCGTCCTTTCTGAATTACCAGGCTCTTCGCTGCTTGTTCAAGCAAAGAGTAAGGGAAAGCTAGCAGCGAACGACTTTATCCAATACACCGAACATGGGCATTGTCCGCCTAATGTCACACTGTTGCTTAATACAACCAGCGCAATAAGCACGCGCAATTTCAATATTTTCTTTCTTTGCACAAATCACGAGGCGCTGCCGGAAGCTGTTGCTGCTTTTAAGATCGAGATGTTTTTACAATGTGCAAGTGCAGCGCGCCACCTCTGCGCCTCGTGGCCCTTCGAAATTGAGGAGGAAAGTGAAGCAACAGGCGAGATCTGGTGCCTGTTGCGGGTGGTGAAGGCTTTTCGACAAAAGCTCACGTGCAATATTGGAGGCAATAACTGCAGCAAAGGAAAAGTTATATCATTTCTGTTGCTTCAATAATCGCTATAGTAGAAGTACCACGGTGAAGGCCGTGGTTGATGCAATTTTTTTCGCAAGCAAACGCGTCCGAAGAGTAAATTGTACTATTTAGACGAACGTGAAACCTTAAAGGCCTCGACCAACGCGCATTGACAGCCCTTCGAGTATCGAACTTGTACGTCATCTCTTTGTGCCATCTAGAGTTACTGTTTTATCCCAATCGGGAAAAATTTACGTCCGCCCGCCACGAATCAACTAGCGCTGCGCCAAGCCGTCTGCTAGCGACAGCTAGCACGACACCTCCACTTCCAAAGTTACGAGGGTAGGTGAACCGTGAACTCTTGCTAAACTCGCCTTGCACGAAGTCAAACCAAAGAGTGCGGGGCAGGCTGCGTGGCGCTTCACTGTGAAATCGTAGAGAAAAGTGTTGTACTCCTCCAACTAGTGCACAAACAGTTAAATTGGAGAGACCTAGCGAGTATTCACATTACGTCACGTACGCTATTTTGGGGTCGTATTCACTGCTTCCGCTGTTCTGCTGGACATTAGCCGATCGAAATAATGTGCCGGTTTTCACCGTGCTGGCTGCGTAACACTATGGCGACCTCGGTGACGTCAGTGAATCTCCTCTGTAGCCACCCCACAGATGTAACTCGATGATGATGGTGATGATTTATGGACATACCCTATGAAACGGGGCGGTGACAAATAGTGACCTAGCGTGCTTGAGTTCACGAGGTATGCTATAAATGCGTTTTGGTCTAGCATTTTTATATGTACATCTCCTTAATCTTTTTTTTTCTCTTCCGCACAACTTCTCTATCTACCTAATACCACTACCTATGCCTGCACTCGATCCGGTCGGATTAATCTCTTCCCCGATCTATTTTCACGAATACTATATACGTCTCTTACTTATCTCGACAGCTGAACGGTTGATTCTTCCGTCCACTTTAAATCCAAGTGCTACTGGAAGGCGTACGTTACCTACGGGTCGTTCGCATTCCATTAGCATGTGCTGAGTCGCGTATGGATCTTTGCTGTAGCAGACACGTACCTCATCTTGTTGCGAATATTTTCTCCGGTACGTTTTTGTTCTTAGGCAACCAGCTCGAGCGTCATATAGCAAGGCGCTGCCCTTTGGGTTATCGTACAGATTTTCCATTCTAATTTCTTTTCGTAACATTCTTGTAAATCCCCATGGTCTTTTTTGTTTCCACTTTTTGTATTCAATTTACTCTCTTTGTTTCGCTCCCCTGTATTTTGATGAATCCTGGCTCTGTATTTACACTTTCAATTAACCTGTACTTGGTTGACAACTTTCTTGACCTCTTTCTTCTTTCTCTGTCCAACTCGGATGGATGGACGGATGCTAGGAGCATCCCCTTTGGAACGGGGCGGTGGGTTGCGCCATCAAGCTCTTGCTATTATATTGCCTAATGCCCTACCTATCTTCAAAAAAAAATTCCCCTCCCGAAACTTTCTGAACTTTGTTTCTGTACGCCTCTGCTGTTTGCCGTTTCCCTACTTTTCTTCCACCAATCTTCCAATGGCCTCTTACTAATCTCTGCTGCGGATATGTTTACTTTCCCCCCTGCTCTTGCTGAACCCAAGGGCTTCAAGGAGGCCAGGAGTGCCTAAATCAACCGCTAGGCTGATATCTTCACATTGCAATAAAACATGCTCCATCGTTTCCCCAGTTTTACCGCAGCAAACGCAAGCTTCTTCTTCTTCTTCCTTGCGCTATCTCGTTTTATAAGTGCCTGTTCTGAGGCATCCAGATCTCGCTTCGAAAAGTAAAGGGCTTCTCTTTGAGTTATCATAAATTGTTTTTTTCCTGACTTAGTTTTTTCCTCTTAAGAAGTTACTCATAGCAGGTTCCTCTTCCATTGCTGCCACTCATGAGATTATCTCAGCCTCTCTGACTTTACGCTTGACATCCTTTGTTGCCATCTTGCTCACCATACCGGTCGCATACTTGCTAGTAAGCTTCCTAGTTCTTTTCCTCCACTGTGAATCAATGTTTTTCCTCTAAAAATATCTGAACAATCGCCCAGCCCATTTACTTTCTTCCATATTTCTCAGTCGTTCATCATAATCAATTTTACTCTCAGCTTCCCTCACTTCAAAACATGTCCAGCCCATATCACCCTGCACAGCTTCGTTTGCAGTCTTCCGGTGAACGCCCAGTGCGAGGCGTCCCACTGACCTCTCGTTGCCATCGAGTCCTGATTGTACCACTGACTTCAAGTGGTGAAGTCAGTGGTACAAGAAACAAACGCATTTCAAAATGTAAATCCTGGAACCATTCCACCTTTCCACATATCCCAGAGCATCTCGTACCTATTGTATCCCCATAGCGCTTTGTGTTTCATTATGGCCGAATTTTTCTTTGCCTTTGCTGTTATTGTTTTTTTCCTGTGTTGCCAGCCCCGACGAGGGCATCTCTAGCGGCGGCGGGAGTAGATTTTGAGGAAAACAGAAACGGCAGCAGCGTCATTATACGGAGTTCGTAGAGTCCGGATGTGCTGTTCGCATTGTTTTGCTTCGAATCATTTACGTTTCAACTGAGAACCAATGTCCTCGATGTTAACTGAAATCGATCCGCATACAACCCACTATACTTGCTGGGCTGAGGGGTGTAACAGTGCTTACAGCAATGCGCCAGATTTCGAAACGTTTTGCCGGCACAGATATAAGAAAACCAACGGTGTGGACACTGAATCCAGCCGGTTCGTCGAAGAAAGCTAGATTTTCGGTTTTTTGTTGAATTGGCTCTGATGACAAACGGGCGCATTGTGGAGTTACTTATAACGCGTTTCCTTCTGTTCTGATGTGTTTGTTTCGTTCTGGAGACCGAGCGTAAAATACATGAAGTTGATGAAAATAACTTCGTTGATATCAGCTGCTGAGTGGCACTTGGCTGTTAAAACCACAATTTAGGCCAGCAGATATTTCCTCTACACTGACAGAACTGCCACTGACAGGCGTTAATTCTTTTACAACATTATCAAACAAATAAACACACGCATGTGGCGTTGTCCAGACAGCAATATGACATCTTGCAGGCTGCCATTCCGTTCTTCACATTCCTCTTTAAGGATCGTTTACAGGTCAAGCAGAATTCCCACTCCAAAATATGTGCCCTTGGTCATTCTGCCAGGGAGTTATTGCAAACATGACGAATAATTTGATTTGCGAATCCACGATCTATGTTTAGGGATGGGCGAGGCAGCGCATTCCAAACTAACGGACGTGCTTTAGTTTGCTTCACCACAAAACAGATACTTATTAAGGTGAAGCGTATTGATGTAACAAATGTGAACCTAGAACGTAGGGCTCAAACCAACGACGATTGTCAAAATGTCGTCCCTAACAGAAAATCAACACAGCTGTTTCGCTGTGGCCGAGAACTTGCAGCGTCTTCGGTCCTGCTTCTTGTTCAATCGAACTGTGGAACTTTTTTTTGTATTTTCCCAGTGAATAAGCCGCACTTTTTCATCGTGTAGAGGATCGGGAATTGGTACTTCGTTAGAAAGGTTGTTCGTTTCTGCAAGGAGCGCATCGACTAATGGTCATTCGTTATTCCCCCACATTTGAAGCACATACGTGATGTGAAGACTTTCGGGGTGCCCTGAGAGGCATGAAAGACTAAACAAAATGAATGAGGTAATGAGGAAGTGGATGTCTATATCTGAATTAGCTTGTCTATTTTTGTTTTCGCAAGCAAACCTACATTTCCAAGGAGCCATGGCTAGCAATCAGGCGGTACGATTTCGTTTTATTTATTTGTTATGTCCTCTCGTCAATCTTAAAATGCGTGGGATACACTTTCTGTGACGTTAGAGCACTTCAGGCATGTCATTTACTTGTGCACGAGTTAGACTTTAGCACTTGAACGTGTAGAGCAACAGCAGCTGTGTGTTCACACTTTCTCGAGACACCGGCGCGGCAGTCGCAGGAGCCTGCTTGAATTCTTCGGTTGTTGTTCACCAGAAAACAAGAACATGATGAGCAGGCTGGTGCAGATAAGTTACATTGATAAGAAATTGCTGCTCAGCCTTGTACCTGCGTTAATTCTGGAGCGAGGATTACATTTGTCGGTACATCTGGAAATCACCTGCCACCGGGAGCTCCATTGTTTCATAAACGTGGTTTTGTGTAAACAGTAGGTTTCCCTTATTGAGGTGAATGCCGCGAAAAACGCGTCCAAGTATAGAAGTTCGAGGAATACCGTCGTAATTATCGCAGGCACGCCGTTATTTCCCACAACGAGCACCGCACCAAACTTGCGCTGCAATTTTCAGAAGGTCAGTGGAGGGTGACTCGCCTTGTTCTGGCCCCAACGATCTCCAACGTGACAATGTGGTAGTGATTTCTAATAGCCGGCATAACTGGTAAAAAAGAAATCAGCAAGGAAAATCTGTATGATCAACCCAAAGTCCAGTGCCTTGCTATTTGAGGCTCGAGGGAGATGCCTAAGGACAGGAACATACCGGAGCAAATATTCGCAAGAGCATGAGGAATGTGGCTGCTGCAGAGAAAAACCACAGACAACTCAGCACACCTGAATGGCATGCGAAGGGATTCACCCAGAAATACCCGTAGGTAACGTCTTCCAGAAATGCCAGAATTCAAAGCGGATAGAACCATTTACCGGCCAGCAGGCGAGCCAAACAAAAAAACATTTAGAGTTAAAAGTACGACAGAGATTGATAGGACTGTATCCATTACAGGCATAGGTATATGCAGGATGACCCAACTATCATGCACCACGACTTAAACATATGTAAATGTTTAAATGTTACCACATAGCTGGTAAGAACCAAGGTGATGTTGTTGGCCGTCGCTTAGAGATACTCAGATTATTTTGCATTCCGCCTAATTACATAATTATTCTAAATTAATCGACTTCTCACATAATATAATAAGATGAAAAGTACGCCAATGAGAAAATTGTAGAGGAACATGAAAAGCTCCCGATACAGCTTTCTGTTGCTCAATGCGTGCTACATAAAAGTGTTTTTCCGAATGTGAAAAAAGCCCGCCAATACACGCAAAGTGCCTCGAGCGGTCAGTCGCGGGGCAACTTTCCATGTATTCCCGGGCTTCCTTCATGCTCGGAAAAACACTTTCATGTAGTACGCATTGAGCAACAGAAAGCTGTATCGGGAGCTTTTCATGTTCCTCTACAATTTTCTCATCGACTTTTGATCTAATCATAATTATTGAGAATTTGCTTATTTGTCGAGGATAAATATGTAAATAGGAGAAATGCAAAGAATGTTCTGCTTATCTCCAAGCTACGGCAAACAAGATTACCTTGGTTCTATCCAGTTACGTGGCGTTTGCATATTTAGAAAAAAATATTGGTGAATAATAGCTGGGACACACTGTATATATAAAGCATATATAGACTAACTGATCAGTTCAAGCAGGCTAGGTGAATATTTGTCACCGCCCCGTTTCGAAGGGGAAGTTCATAAATGATGAAGATGATTTTCATCATCAATAAGGGCCAATTGGTGATGCGCAGGGTGCCTATAGTTCGTCGTAAGGACGGCGCTCAGCGGCGCGGTTATGCTACGCCGACGTAAAGCTGACCCTCCACAGTCTAACATCACAGCGCATACAGCGTGAACAGCTGCGTTCGGCGGGATTTAACGCCGCCGGGGCGGGAGTAGTACATGTAAAGCCCCTATATATAAAAAGTAGCGCCATTCTTAGATCTTGCCGCCACCGCGCTCACCCCGGCGTTTCCTCCTTGCCGCCTCCTGTCGCCCCAGCCTCCTCCGCTCCCCCAATGGCCAATCCGTGTCACGTGGAAGCACGCGTTGCGCTTTTGTATATTTTTTTTTCTTCCCAGCGCGCTCCGACTGCCATTCTCGGGCCTGTGCGACGAAAGTGCTCTATGCACAAACGGATCAAACGTGTCAGGGACAAGAAGTTCGTTGTGATGGCATGCTACTGCACCTTAAGTTGCCGCAACCGACAAGGCGAGGTCAAAAGGCTTTTTTTTGTTTTTCACCCGGCGTGCGCAAACGCTTGCTGCAAACTATGATATTTGCGCCGTCTCGCATCGCCGCGTTGCTACTTCCAAAACGGCATTATTAAGACCAGTTACTGACTGACGAAGCAAAATCGCGCGTCAAAAAATTCTCCGCAGGACGGGATCGAAGTTTACCTCAGATTTCCTCTGGTAGCGCGTTAGCTGTCGTCTGCTACGGCAGGCCCGACACAGGCGGCGCCACTGTCGATATCGCACCTCGATTGCGCTGGTCGCGCCGAGCGCGATAGTGGAACGGAGGAGGAGGGAAGTGGATGGCGGTACTTTTTATATATAGGGGCTTTAAGTACATGTCCCGCTGGTCTTACCAGCAGCCGGAGCTGCTGAACCATAATGCAGCGGTCGCTAGCACGGTCTGCCTGCGGTAGTACAAATTGCGACCAACTTTTCGGGGGCTGTGAAAAGGCTAGAGACTGTGCAGAGTTTGCACCGGCGTGCAACGAAAAAGCGCTCGCTCACTGTTAACTTATGCGCATGAGCTTCGGCAGCAGTTGATCGCCGCTTTCCTGCGGGTTACACCCGGCGCGCCGAACAATGGGCCAATTATCAGCAATCCTGGCGTCGCCGGCAAGACGTATCCGACTTTGTAGGCCATTGCCTGGCGCGCCGGAAACACTGATATGACTCTATCTGTACATATACGGGGTGATCACTTTGAATGAAGCTTTCCGCAATTTTTAAACAACGCCACTGGCACATAACATCATTCTTAATCCTTGAGCTAGAATATTCGAAGAAGCGGACATTACTAGCACGAGAAATCGAAACACATGTTCATCTAATTTTAAATATTTCTTAATTAACTTAGTAATTAATTACTAATTTCTGGCACTTATTGCAATTTAGAATTGTAGCCGGTAAGCGTGCAAGACGTATCCGCTTTCAAGATGTCACCTGTTACGAGATATTATTTCCCAAACTGTGGGGTGAAATGCATAGGCGTTCCAGTTACTTTTGTGCTCCATTCAATACATAAAAGAGCATTTCGTTTTAAGATGTCAGTGGAACAACAGTGCACTTTTATGGAGAGTATCATGGCGCATATCTCCAAACTGGTGTCATTCTGTCAATTCATTCCAAGTGGATACGCCTCGCAATCTCACCAGCTACAAATAGTAAATTACAATATGTACCATAAAATAAACAAAATAAGGTAATTTGTGAATGTTTTTATTTGTTAAATATGTGTTTCGATTTCTGGTGCAAGTATTACCAGCCTCTTTGAATAAACCAGCTCAAGGACTAGAATTATGGGATCCACAACGAGCGATCTTGAGGAATGCCAGGAAACATAAAAATGATCACCCCGCAGATCAGCCGCGTTGCCGTAACTGACTTTTGTGACAAACTAGTACCCGCCGTGGTTGCTCAGTGGCTATGGTGTTGGGCTGCTGAGCACGAGGTCGCGGGATCGAATCCCGGCCACGGCGGCCGCATTTCGATGGGGGCGAAATGCGAAAACACCCGTGTACTTAGATTTAGGTGCACGTTAAAGAACCCCAGGTGGTCCAAATTTCCGGAGTCCCTCACTACGGCGTGCCTCATAATCAGAACTGGTTTTGGCACGTAAAACCCCATAATTTAATTTTTTTTGACAAACTAGTGACGCCTAGCGTGTACGAGCAATACGAAGCAAATATTTGAATAGCTTCGCATGCGAAGCAATTGCCATCATTGTACCGATGATCAATATTTATGACACAGCGTTACTTACTGCATTTCGAGATAACCAGCTTCCCGTTGAAACCCTTCCCGTTTACTTTCATCGCGTGTGATGTAAGCTCACATAGAACCACCTGGTGCTTTTAATTTGCACATCAATAAGTGCACAAGTGTTTTGGTAGCGTTGAGCAAAATAGTTTTGAACATTTCAAATTACCAATATTCTTGTGTACCTAAATGTATTTTTGATACTTGTAGAGTAAAAGTTCAACGGAAATCTTCAAAAGTTTTGGATTGCGGTTTCTCTTCAAAAGTTTTGGATTACGGTTTTTTTGAGCTTTGGCGAAAATAACAAACGTTCTGGGGAGTACAGAGACTTGTGCGGCGCTGAACTTATTTACAGCAAGAATGGTTGTTCTCCCGAGAACGCCCGGCGCCTTAATTTGTAAAAGGGTAAAGCCCTGCGTAAATCATCTTCACTTCACGCAAGAACGCCAACACAAAGACGTCGACATGACGACGACGGTCCCCCACGAGGACAACAACAAAGAAAACTACGACGGCGATATGACTAGAAGATGACGACTAGCATGACCACGAAGGCATGATGACGAAATTACAACGGGCCTTAAAATGAGGACAAACAATTATCTTTACGTTTCGATGCGTAATTTTTAGCCCTGTTGGAGACGCATGGCTGGATTTTTTGAGTTGCGAAATTCATAGCTAGATTGCTGAGCTTCACTGGATGTCTTGTTCAAAGTCACTGAAACACCTAAGTGCCGTTGGTTTCAAGGTAAACAACAGAGAATAACCACGCCACGTGTTCTGCTGTCTTTGTAAATTATGTAGCAGTGCTTAAGGAAACAAGCTTCAAGGTGCAGCCCTCATTCAGTGACATCTCTTGCTTCAGATAGAAGAGACATGATCTCACAAGAGAAATTAGTTTTCTGGCTCAGCGAGGAAATTAGAAAAATGAAATACACTGCATGACGAAGAGCGAAAGAACAACAAACTGTTCATTTTCATCCGTTTTGAGAAAACGTCTCTTTCATAAGGCACTATTTTTGCAATAGATGCAGAGGAGACGCTTGAGATGGGGGCTCATATGACAGGCACACCTACCACAGTACTGGGGTGCTATGCAGGATGTGCCGAGTATGGCGAAACTCAGGATCTTCACGAGCCCTGGCGACGCCCCAAGTTGAAAGAACTAATGGTGCCAAGATAAAGTTTTTCCGTCAGCACGCCTTCAGTTTCATTGGTTTATATAGATTCACTCTGTGTGGCTATCATCCCTGGGTCGTTGGCATGTGGGCGGTCGACAAACTGGGGCTCACAAGATCATGCCGACGGTGCATCGTCGTGCCTTCTTTCACTTGTTTGTCGTTCCACCAAGTGCATTACAGGCACAAGCTAGTTGTAAAATAAGTTCATCTAGTACAATATTGTTGCGCAAAAACGTATATTTACAAATATTTACAAAATAGGCGAGTAGCACAGGCGTAGCAGCAACCAGCCAAGATGGCGAGGAGCAACACCTCTACCTCCTATTCTTCGGTGCCGGCCTAATGCTGACCTCTGCTTCGGTGCCGGTCTTCTTCTTCTGTCTCGCGTCAATATTTTTAGTCACTTTAACGTGGTTTATAAGCATTTTAATGTTTACAAGATGTACACTGAACGTGTATTCGACTAATTTGTACTTTAACACGTTTTGCGTTATACCACGGGGGAATGCTCCCACTATCTTTCTTCTGGATTGGATTGGCGCGGCTCGCTACGTGCTTGCGCTTGCATTTCCGAGCACAGATTGGTGTGCACTGAGCTTCCAGCAGATCGCTCGTTGCTCGCTCTAAGGTAAGGCGAAGGTCGATCTAAATGGTCGCGAAGCTTCGGGCGAAAAGTGGGTTAAGAACGAATTGTCACCGACATCAGCAAGGGTGGTTATGGGAGCAGCGATTGAAGCGCGACTATGTTTGGAGGGAACAAACATTGCGAAAGAAAAAAGCGTTTTTTAATTAAAGCGATACACAGTTAGATTCATTCAACGAAAATAAAATTCGTAATCAATTTTATATACGCATGGCGAGAAAATAACAACTCTATTTTACTTGATCATTATCAATAAATACCTTTTTTCAGCGCCCACCGTAAGAGCGCCCACCGATTGCGGAGGGCGTTGACGCCGCTATCACTTGCAATGCGCTGCAGCTCTTGAAGTGGGCAGAAAGGGGCACTCGTAAAGTTCACGTGTTACAATACGCCCCCCTGACAAGTTGTGTTGCTTTGCTTGTCGACGTTCGTCTGAATTTGGTGAGGCGTGTAGTTTCATTGTTTTTTGACCTGTTCAGTCAAAGGTATTGAGTTCTGACCGCCAGATAATTGTTCACTTTAGTTGTTTTCGTGGGACAGCGCTGGTCGATGGGCTTGGCGTCCGACGGATGGACGAGCAATATATATATATATATATATATATATATATATATATATATATATATACGCCGAAAGTGTTCGTCGGCCTCCAAACAAAGTATGTTCTGCGCAAGGGTGCGGTTTCGACACCCGTATGCCTGAACTTTACCTGCATCGGTTTCCGCGCTGGAAGCTCGAAATGCCCATCACGTCGAATGGCGGGGCATTTGAATATACAGCTCTAATGGCACGTCCCCGAAAACAAATTTCGCGCCTTTGAGAAAAAACTGACGTCACTTCTGTTTTTAACGGATATGGCGTCACATTATTTTTTCTTCCGCCGGAAGTGTTCTCTCCTCACAGGGATGGCGCTAAGCCCCATGAACCCCCATGTTTTAAACGTATGGGCTTCTATGGAAGCTTCGCTACCAGGTGTCTTTACCTTGGTAAGGCTGCGAGACAAAGCGGGCGTCGGCTAGCGCCGATGCGGTTTACCACGCGCTTATCGTGTAAGCACGCAGGAATGGCGGAAAGCAAAGGGTCAGAAAACTACGCTTTATTTTCTTTTACTTTGTGATGTACTTTCATACTGGCTAGGGCCGAGCGATGGCTTCTAACAACCACAGGAAAGAGTCTTCATACTGGGTAGCCCTGAACGATCCGCGGCTTCTAACAAACGCAAGACAAGGTATTTGCAGCGCACGTGACCGTTAATTGAATTCCACGACATTTATGTCTAGTGGGACACCAGCTGCGGGGCAGTTACCCTGTACCCGCCGCTGACAAGGTGGCGCTTCACTTTTTCACAATAACTTTCTATTTTTGCGTGTGAACGCCCGTGATGGGGTCCACAAAGTTCACGCTGTAGTTGACGGTCTCCCAATGCAGATTGAGGCTCGCCCCGTTAGCGTCTACTAAATTTCGGATACAGTTGCATGCGGCCCTTTCGTCACTGTGAATAATGGTCCATGGTTGAACATTGGGTGGAATAATGGGGCCTTGTGTCGCCGCGTTTTGTCGGTCGACCTTGAAAAATCGCAGCACCGCTGTGGTCACGCAGACCATGCGAGTACCTATGGTCCACGATCTTTAACACCGCCATAATTTTGGCGGCTCGGCGAAGCATTGTCGTCTGTCATCAGACGGCCTCGATTGTATCTTCGCTTACCGCGAAGGAAGCACTCATCAATTTGCACTATCATCCCGGGGCCACCGAGTGGAGGTCGCGCCAGCAGCTCGTCCCTCACGACCTCACGGGCGTAGTTCCTCCAGTCGGCGATGGCGTGCTCCGATAGAGGAAGCAAGTTGCCGGTCATCTCCTTGAACAGCCAGTCGTCTATGCTTTTGCTCACGCCGTACGTGAGCCAAATCACTTGCCGCCTGGAGGTGAACGTACGGACGGCCGAGGCGGACAGTCCATGTTGGCGAAGTAGCTTCCTTCGCCTCTCTGCCCGTTCAGTGCAGCAGTACCATGTAACTTCGAAAACTACTTTCGGCACCTTCTGCACCTGAAGGCAGCCCGGCGGCCATTCCGAGTCTTCCTGTATAATGTGACCACTTCGCCTTCGCAGGTTGGTTGGTCCGGTTTGAAACCCATGTCCTTGCAGTTGCTCCAGTACTCCCATGACGCCCCCGTACCTGGCCTGACGCCGGGGCGCGGTGAACGCACAGCGCTTGAAACCAGACAGAGGCGAAGCGATCCCACGAGCACTTACTCCGCAGCACAGTCACACCAATCTTTGGTCGGAAAGCAATAATTTTCCCGCCACGCTGTCTCCGCAGACGAGGGCCTTCGCCTATCTCGTCACCCAGCCAGCGCCTGACATTTTAGAAAGGCGAAAACGACGCTCAAACTCTGCGTCGGTCATGGAGGTAAACGGGTCCAGACAGTCATATTGACGCTTGCTGCCACTAGATGAGATGACACAGCCTACTTCTGCCGTCGCCATGTTCCAGAGTTCACTCCGGGAACTTGGCGGGCTTTGCGATGTACGAGTTTGGCACGGGCTGGCCTGTCAAACAAAAGCATAAGTCACGCCCCACGCGAGGCATGTAACTCTTGTGCGCGCACCCACCACGGTTAGGCCACGCCCAACTTATTCGTCGAGAACAGCGACGCGGTGTTGAGCTGAGAGGCATCAACAATCTTGACCGCCGAAATAAAACACGCACAACGCACTGTCATCAGTGATGTACTGGTCACCATTTTCGAAGACAAAGCGTCGACTTTTTCTGGCTTATGCATATATTATGTTGGACTGTGATGGCCCCGCAACACGGTTCATTGCCTTTGTTTGGATGACGTAGCACACAGCAAATAATTATCGGCACGTCACTGTAGCTGCTTGCAAGGCGTCGATGCGCCGTGGCGGACGACGATACTGAGGAATGCGTAGCGTTTTTCAACGACGACGTACCGCAGCTGTCGTTTGAGATGGCACCTCTGTCATCGATGATGTATCGGAGCCGCAATGTTGCAAACACGGTTAGCGTAGAGAATCTCTCGCTTTTATAGACCAAGTGCGATGGCATTTCTTGATCACAAGCACGGCACGCTAAACAGTTGCAACACCGTCCTGCGTTCGAAGTCTATTTCATAACTGCTCACAAGAATCCTAACCTGCCAAAATGCGATTTCTGTGGTGTCATTACGATATCTATCTGCGATCGCTGTTAGCTCTGCAGCTGAGGTAATCGACAAGCACCTTGGAGTGCACAACAAACTCAAATACTGCGTAAATGCGCAGAGCCACCTTCACTAAGCAAGCGATGACAAGCGATGAATCCTGTCGCTGGGCAGCACGCTCTTCTTCGCAATGCATCACGGAGGCTTCGCGCACAAAGATAAACTGGTGCATTTTCACTGTGCTGAGTCGCTACGAACCATAGAATACCGTACAGCCATTTTTCAGTGACATCTGTTGCTCCCGTCTCTATTTCTAGAGTGTCGTTTTAGTTGGTATAGCGGTGGCCTCATATGATAGCCTCAATGAAACGCCTGCGGTGAACAGCCATGCCGCGGAGCTGCATTGCCATTCGCCTAATAGATATGGGATAGATCGATAGATCATTGACTGAATTTATCCAGAACAGCACTGGCAGTGCTCTCGCGACTGCTCACCGTATGAACTCCCTCGTGCGTGCGACCCTCTAGAATGTATCCGCTTGTATGCTTTCGCCTCACTGTCGCCACTCGCAGCAAAAAGTGGAAATTTTAATTCGCTCAATTTCCGTTTGTCATCAGAAATTTATAGCATCCCAAACGAAAAACAGATACTTTAAGAAAAAATGATTTGTTATTTTATTTGTTGTATTTTAAGGCATTCGATTGAGGGAAAGTGTAGGTTAAGAATGCACCACGTGTGCCCTGTTCGCATTCGACGGAGGATAGCAAGATAATGCCCGAAAGAGGAGGCACGCCCTTGACGCGCCAAAGAAAGGCGTGATAAGCGGCTCACGGCAAGTGTGCAGATAGACAGCGGGACAGTCACGGTATTGCTCAATTGTGATAATACGCTGATACCAATACGCCGCACTGTCGCTTTTCGTTGCGCAGTCTTCTGTGCTCGAAACGCGGAGATAGTGTGCCCCGCAGGCTGCGCTCTAGTCATACGCGGCTTTTTATCGACATTTATTTTTGACAGCTGTTTTTGCGCGTTCCCTGCTATCTCCGTTCACTGACTGCCATCGAACAAACTCGGGCGAAACTCGTGCGAACGAGAAACTCGGCGCATCCTGCATAGCGCCCCTGCTTGATTTTCGGGCAGTATTCACTGAAGATGTTGCAACCCCTGACCTTACAATATAAATGGTTTTATTGTCCACGTTCGGCGATTAAACGGTTTGTCTGGGTTGCAATTTGAATTAGTACAAATGTTTTACAGCCTCGTGTTTTTTAGAGGAAACGTACTATAGAGCCAAAACTTCTGTGTACACGAAAACCAATATTAGCTTTTAAACTGCAGTTTCGTTTTCTAAAATGTCTGCAAGTTCGTACGCTGGGCCGGCTGGAAAATTGACACTTCATGCAACAACAGATGTTTATTTCTCTCTTCATGTTGCTGCTCACGCTAAACTACTTTGTGAAATAAATTTGTCTAGTCTTTTACAACGAAACTGTATACCTTTACCAGCCAAGAAAATTTTCGTGTCGTCGTAAGCAAAAGACGCCATGTGTCGCGAGGAGGGACATGGAAGGAAAGCGGGTTGTCGCGCACTTTTCCGGGCTTCCTTCGCCTCTCCTTTGAAATCAGGCATACAGCATACAGCTCAGCACTCGTTTTCAAAAGAAAAAAGCCCAAAACAAGCATCAAAACCACATGATGGATGATAAGGCGCGTGTGAACCAAGGGAATAACCTCCGTTGCGTTCCGTTAAAGATTAGGTTTGCTGCTGCTTCGAAAGGGGTTGACGTCATTCAAAACCCTCGTGGAACCAGTGGGCGCGTTAAGTTAGCGCGCTCCGATCTCCAAAGCAGCACGCTCGAGTGTGTTCGAGTGCGACGCTTTCGGAGCTTAACTTAACGGCGATTTTCGCCGACTGCTTTCGGGCGCACGAACGCGGCGCCGACTGGCGAATGTTGTGTTGCTTCCGCGACCGCTATCGCATTGCGCACGCTTTTTGAAAATGGCGCCGCCGACAAACACCCTCCTGCAGTTCTTGATAGACGATGAAGAGCTAGAAGAACTTGACGTGCGGTGACGAACGCAGCAGCAGCAGCGGCGTATGTATGCGATGCAAGCTTTCGTGCTGTTCTCAGAGGATACCCTAACAGAGGATTTATTTCTGCTCCGCGGTATGGTCATTGCCGATCGCAAGAGGACGAAAGCCTTATGATCCGAGGCATCCAGGATTATGTGATCAACCTTGTGCCCAGATACACGGACACACCATTCAAAGAGCAGCGCCCCAACATCTTCCATGATAACATGAGAACCTGAAGAAGTCATACACATGAACTTAGCGACGAGAAGGCGCCAAACTGCGACTGTGCGGTTACGTACCTGAGCGTCTGGCAAGTAATAATCGGGCCGTCATTTTCGGTTCGTGATAAGCTCAAACCGCGCCAACGCGCGAAGTTCCCGATCATGCCTTAGAGCAGACGCCCGGCTGCGCAGCGGCGGCAGGAACGAGTGGGCAAAGAGCACGGACTTGCATTAGTGGAAAGAGTCGGAAACACGCCATTTTTCCGGAAGCCGTAGCAAGTGCGCGCTCTCGCGCACCGTTTCCTGGGTGGAGCGCGTATAGCGCGCTCCGGAATCCCGCACCGGAAGTCGCTTTTTCGCCGTTAAGTTTAAAAGAGCGCGCTCTGTTGCCTAGAGCGCGCTCGAGCGCCTTAAGTTAACGCGCCCAGTGTCTCTGGTTTCACTCTTTGTAGAGCCACGTGTCTGAATTCAAGTGACGTCACAACGGGTAATCATTGTGGGTGACGTTTACGGCGCTCCTTCTCCCGCGTGTGGTTCCCAGTAACGATTGCGGTTACGCAAGCTATACACCGAGTGGAAAAGTACCCAACAGCATAGAAATCACGTAGTGGTGTCATCACGGTCTAGCAACTCATTCAGTTTGTTCCAGGCTACCATGGGTAGACCACGGAAAGTAAAGAACGTTCCAGGCTACCATAGGTAGACCACGGAAAGTAAAGAAGCCAGAAGAACAGCGTGAACATAATGCCGTTGTGAAGTAATAAGGGGTGTGGTTAAGTACATTTCACTTGTCTCTGGTTTCACTCTTTGTAGAACCACGTGTGTGAATTCAAGTGACCTCACAATGGAAAATTGTTGTGGGTGTCGTTTACAGCTTCACTGTTCATCCGCCTTCACAGCATGGATTGGAGCCACAGTTTCTTTCTTTCGAGGGAGGGTGACATGTTTGGTAAGGGCAGGCGCCTCAAGAAATTCTTCTATAATACGGCCAAGTATAAAACGTCCTTGGATGTCGGGTAACATAAAGTGTGGAGGACGCGCTCGCAAGGCAATGAATACGGAGAAAATCATGCTACGGTACAACAAATATTTATACTCTCGCTCGACAGTCCGCCACTCTGTGTTTACTGTAGCTGTGAAGTAATAGTGCTGTCTGGCGCTCTTACAACGCTGTTGTGCAATTGTGCTTGCCATTTTCGTTTAGTTTTTCGCTCCCCCAATGAAGATGCGGAATAAATCAAATTGAGTTTTCGGTCACGCTCCCTGTTATTAGAAAATATGTTTCGTTTACGCTTCGCTGTCCTAGAACACACGGTCTAATGCGCTTTTGCATGTTACCTTTTTTCTTTGAATGTGCGATAGCTCTTCCATGTGTGCAACTTGCTTAAAATACTATAAAAAGAAATACTCTTTTTCGAAAAAGTTATCTTATTTCCTGAACCGCTACAATATCCGGAGGGAAAGCTTGAAGCAAGGCTGGTACAGTTATCTGCGCGTTTAATAGCAAAAAGCTATTACGCTTACCTTCATTGTGAGAAACAATTACAGCTAATCCTGAAGATGGATATGTCATTAGCGAAGGCGATAGACCAATGGCAAAGAACGCTTACGAATCAAACGCTTCGTGTTTAAGCGCTGTTGCAGAAATCCTATGAATGCTTGAAATTGCGTATAAGTGGCGGCGTACAGTGACGGGCAGATCACTAAGTTGTCCTGCCGGGAAGAGTTTTCTGGAACTTACCATTTGCCGATTAGGTTTTTTATGCAAAGAAGGGCAACATAAACGACCGTGGTTATGCGGCAATAGCATGTTTCTCTTGAACACACTGTAAAAAATTTAGCCTCTTCAGTGTTTACCTTGTCTCAAAACAATAATGTTTTGAACCTTGCTTCCGTTTTCTTTCTGTAATGTTGTCGGATACCTTCCCGTAAGAAGCAGCATGCATGCATGATCCAGCCCTAGTATACCTGGAAGGAGAGTAGCGAGCGCAGAATGTCAAATAAGGAAACTGCGCTCATAATCTCCGACCATAGTGGTTGCATTGCAATATGAACTTTAAAGGCGGCCTTATTTTTGAAGTACCCACATCATTCCAAAGTAATGCCTCCAGTTGCCTATTCGCTCACAACGCCTTACAGTGAACGCTGCTCTCGCGGTACAGCGTGTACAACGGCTCATATTTTAAATCATTTTTGCTGCCATGCGATAAACGAATGCCGCTTCACTGTGTGCAGCAGGATAGCGATCATTTCCCGAAATTGCTCGAGAAAGGTGCTGTGGACGGCTTGCGACACTGGGCCACCAAATGTTGGGCAACATTTTCAGGAAGCGACGATGACTCTCTAGCCAGTAGTTGAGCAACACTAGGTCGTTGAAAAACATGTTGGAAACATGGCGGCGTCTACATTCGAAGAAGCATCTGCTCGCTGTGGTTTGACTACCATCTAGAAACAGGCACTTTACACAGTCAAAGCATGAATGACACCAGTAGCCTTCACTATTACGTTACTTGGTCTCTGCCACAAATAATATGTTGAAATGTATTCACTCTTATATTTACAAAGTAACAATCGTCGTGTATGTAAAACCTTGCTTTTTGAGCCAGTGGAACAGCTAGGCTGTTGATGGTGGCGGATGTTCATGTGCAATGCAAACAACGTAGTGATGGCGCAGAAAACATTACGGGCAACAAGGCAACCGAGGAGCCGACCACGCACCTCTTGTCCCTGATGGCGCACATTTTTACACAGACGAGACATGATGCGGTTCGTGTAGCTTGCAGAAATACGCACAGAACTGCGCGCTCGAAAGGAGTTCACAAAACAACAAAAGTGTGTAAGCCCTATGGGGCGTGCCATGTTGAATCACAATAAAAATAAATCAAAACAAATTGTCACAACTTCATAGCACTTACCGGCAGCTATAGGGGGAAGAAAAAGAAGATCAGGGCGAAAATTTCAGCACACTTGTTCCGAACACTTCGTAGCTGGCTTTTGTTGATGAAAGCTGTCCTACCAAGAAACACTGTTGTTTTTGGCAGCAGTGATCATGAAAATACCAATAGATTAGTCATGATGTTAGCACACACGTTATACAGTGTGAACCTCCCCCTACAACATCTGTTTGACTGATAGAATAATGTCTGACATTTATATTCCTGCGAACCTGAGGGGAGTGATGGAATCCCTGTGTTTGCAACGTGTGCCCCCGAATGACTTTTATCAGCGTATCCGCAAGGTTTACGGCCTGTAGGTGGTGCGGATGTTCATTCAGCATGTCAGACACTGATATGATGTACGTTTTATGAATGCCAGAGCTCAGTGCACTGTAGTTCTCCTCAGGCGTGTTTTATTGTGCAGACAGGGATGATGACGATTGAACTTTACTGACGCATGATTAAGTAGTTTTGTCTCCTTCCTTTCAAACATTTCCTGGCTTCCTTCCTTCCTCAGCCCAGGAAGCCGTGTGACCTGGTCGCCTGCCTTGCCCTGTTGATTAACAGAGGCTGGTCTTCAGGGTTGAAGCTGGTGAGCCGAACAGCTGGGTCTCCACAAATTCTCAGGACTGAACCAGCTTCGCGATATTAATTTGCAAAGTGTCCGACGAATTGCATGGGCGTTCCAGTTAACTTTTTGAGGAAAACACTTGTTTTATGCATTGAAGCACAAAGGTAATTGGATTGCCCATGTATTTCGTCGTACACTTTGCAAATTAATATCTCGAAACTGGTCGACTCCTGAGAATTCGCTCCAAGTGGATACGCTTTGCGAACTCAGCAGCTATAATTCGTAGATTGAAAGATGTGCCGTAAAATTGTTAATTGCAAGGTCATTAGCGTATTAATGTTAATTATTCAATAAGGAGGTTTGGTTTCTCGCGGAAGTAATTGCCGCCTCATCGAGTAGTTTAGATCAATAATTATAGTTGTTGATATATGCCACAGGCAATTTATAAAAATTTGGTGCAGCTAAAGTGAAACATACTACATTCTTCTCCCCACTCCGTGGTGCACGAGTACGTCCGGGTATCTGCGCGGTACGGGTTCGTCTGTAGAGACCATTACTCGGTTTCCTAGCAAGGCGTCCCGGAGAGTGTTCTTGGGCTGGAGCGTGGGCTGCTGGGCCTCTTTGCCTAATAGGGACGAGTGTCCGGTATCCAGAAAATGTACAGTTCGAATAAGGGGTTGGTGCGTTCGTGGATTCCAAGGGGGTGGTTGTCGATATTCTGCCTATCGTGTAATTGCGGCACGTAGTTGTACATACTCGGGCCGTAGTTGGTTGCTTGCGGTCGGTTGATGATTGCTGAGTGAAACACGTTGTCAAATGCTGCTTTCACGTCAAGGGCGAGAATCGCCGTTTTGTTTCGGGTTCTCAGATTGTCTAAGACGTTTAACTTCAAATTGGAGGAGGATGTCTTGCGTAGAGAGGTGTGGTCTGAATCTCTACATCAGTGGACAAGTCGTAATTTTCTTTCAGTTAGGAGGAGAGTCTGTTCAGAAGACAGGGATGCGATAAAAGTTTGCGATTACTCAAGAAATATTGGGCACATGAATGCACCTGTATTATTCAGCTGAATGCATCAAATTATAAATCCTGGAAACGCTGCAGCTTCTCGCTTCGCTAGAGTAGGTTAATTCATTCATAGGTGTCTGTCACAAATCATAAAATCATTACTCGTGCGGCCCATAAGCGGAAATACATCTTAGAGACGCGCCTAATTGTGCTTTTAGTTGCACTTTATTCATCATCCTAACGTTTAGTTCATTCCAGTGTTGTTCGAGGCCTGCCAAGATTGGACAATTTCGCCACAACTTATTCGAAGTATGAAGACGACGAAAAAGATTGTGCACTCGTAGAAGCAAACAAATTATTCAATTAATTCTGTTTTGCACTTTGCGATCCAACAGGAAGAGCGACATATCCAATTTCTTGGCGACGTACTTTTATTGCGTCCCCTTGAACAGGCAATAGCGGAAGACTCAGACAAGAAGTCAGCCAGGAGTGAACAATACCAGTGGAATGTCCATATATTCATTATAAAAACAAGATTGTCCGTCTTTTCGAGTCGTCTTGTTTTTGACGAATACATGTAAAATAAAGACACTGGGAAGGGACGACAAAAAGACGTCGATACAGTGACTCCGAGGGATATATAGGTCGAAGATAAAAGGTAAGATTGTTCCCGAGAGCTTAAAACTGACTCGGAACAATGCGACGGGTACTTTGCACACGGGACATTCGAGATGCATCCGTGTCTATGAGGTGCACTGTAATGTAGCCATGTTGGGTTTGCTTTCGGACTCATCTGATTTTCACGCCTCTTTTTTTTCTTTCTCCATAATTTTTCGCAGAAGCCAATATCCGTTTTCTTGCAATATCCCACACTTCTCTTGCGTTAGAAAGACGTTGACAGGCAAGTTGCCGGAATTTCTTTCTGAGTCTAGAAACGAAGCAGTCGGCCGTGCGACAGAGGCCGATGCTCGCGTCGTTGGTTCTCGCGAACAAACCATGTGGCGCCGCCACCATCTGTGAAAGTTGCAGTACGGGTGTCGAACTGACCGGACCGCATGCTATCTTCTGGGCCGAAAGCTGTTTCGAACATTTTCCCCTTGCTCTCCACATCACACTTCGGCAATGGAATTCAACGAGTTTCACCAACTAGACTCCTGACTCTCGTCGTGAAACAACTTTAGTGTGGAAGCCTGTGATTGGGCGTCGCATTTTTAAACGGATATTAATCCCTCATAAGAACGGCCAACATCGCCGAATGAAATTCCTGCATCTGTGACGACACGGTAGAGAACATTCTCTGCCAAGTCTTACCCTTTGGAAGCTCTACTATGTGCTCTGCGAGCTAGTCTCCGCGCTTAAATGAAAGTCTAGTCTCGGAAGACACAATCCTGCGACCTCGTCCAAAACACTCACGCATGCATGAGGCAATAAAAGGCCCGTAGCGTTTTTTTTTGGAGAAGACTAGATTTACGACCTCCCTGAGACTATGAGTAAAACTTTGTCTAGGACGGTGTTCACAGTACTGCCCCCCTCCTTTTATTTCTTCTTTTTCTTATCCATCTGTATCCTTCGCCAAGTGTAGGGTAGCCAAACCGTCATTGGTTGTGGTAACAACTTTGTTGGTCTTTCTTTGTTTCTGTCTCTTTCTCTTTGCACTTGCTAGGTGTGGTTTTTCGCCTCTGGCATTTTATCTTAATCTTTCGTGACCAACAAATGTTATACTAACAAATGGTATTAGAGACAACAGTAACGCTAACGTTCTGGCAATTACCGGTGAACTTCACATATTTATGGATGTATTGCTCGATAAATATGAAGTTGCGCCCATGACATTTGGCCAAGTACAAACTAAAAGTTGCGGAAGCGGCGCAAGATATAGGGTGTCCCAAATAATTAAAATGAAGTTATTGGGTTTTATGGGCCAAACCCACCATCTGAATATGAGGCACGCCGTAGTGGGGGACCCCGGGTTAATTTTGACCACCTGGGGTTCTTTAACGTGCACTTAAATCTAAGTACATGGGTGTTTTCGCATTTCGCCACCATCGAAATGCGACCTCCGTGGCCGGGATATCAAGACTCTTGATGAAGGCCGGACCACGGCCGAAACGTCAGTAAAGTCCGATTATGTTTTTCCTACGTGCTTCTATAATTTGAACTACTTCTGTGCCGGCCCCTGTGATTCTTTGCTTCACTGATATACAGGGTGTTTTAGCGAACACTTTCAAAAATTCTTAAAGGTTGCCTGTGGCAGATAGCCCTATTCTAGTTAATGAGCTGATCTACTCGAAGAGGCAAGGGATCTACTGCAACGCCAATGCATTTCTCCACAAAGTTCGGGAATTAATAACTCGAAACTGGTGTCATCCCGAGAATCCGTTCAAAGTGGATCCGCCTTGCTAACTTCACAGCTACAATTTGTGAATTACAATATGGGCCATCAGGTAATTAGTTAAAAACTTAATTACGGAATTTTTGTTAATTATTCTATGATACATTTCAATTTTTACTGCAAGCAATGTCCGCCTCTTCGAGTAGATCAGCTTATTAACTAGAATTGGGCTATCTGGCACAGGCAACCTTTAAGAATTTTTGAAAGTGTTCGCTGAAACACCCTGTATTACAGTGAAGCAAAGAATCACAGGGGCCGGCACAGAAGTAGTTCAAATTATAGAAGCACGTAGGAAAAACATTATCGGACTTTACTGACTTTTTGGCCGTGGTCCGGCCTTCATCAAGAGTCTTGATATCCTGGCTACGGAGGTCGCATTTCGATGGTGGCGAAATGCGAAAACACCCATGTACTTAGATTTAGGTGCACGTTAAAGAACCCCAGGTGGTCAAAATTTCCGGAGTCCCCCACTACGGCGTGCCTCATTATCAGATCGTGGTTTTGGCACGTAAAAGCCCATAACTTATTTTTTAATTTTTAAGAGTCTTGATGAAGGCCGGACCACGGCCGAAACGTCAGTAAAGTAGTGTTGTGTTTTTCCTACGTGCTTCTATTTTTTGAACTATATATATTCGTGGCTTCATGGTCGGTTGGCTTTATAGGCTCGTGTGTATATGTATACCTCAGGAAATGTGACCACACACGAGTGACGAACCGCACGTTTCAGTACTGGCAACAGCGACACGACAGAAGTGTCATGGTCCTTACGGCTATAGACAGCTTTCACAGTGTAATGTTAGAAGCATCACCGCCAGCTAATCTACACTAATCGGTAAATTACAACGACATGAACTGTCCCGTGGCTTTCTGATGCACCACTACATGGCCAAGATTTCTAATCTTGCACACGTGCACCGAAAGGCATTGGAAAGTCGACGGGAGGAAGGCCGCCGGGGTAGCTTAATGTGAAAACATTGCATGCGTTATCTTGAATGTGTGGGTTCAACTTTCACTTGCGGCAAGATTTATTTTCATTCACTGTAATTTTCGTTGTTATTTCTACAATTCAAATCAAAATAACAGTTGCAACAGTGGTCGCAATAGCAAAATCAAAGCGATTAATTAGCAATGACTATCATTCACACTTTAGATTTAATTGCCGTTCCTATAGACTTTCTGAGCTTTATTTTATACAAAATAATGTCTTTCATTGGATTATACAAGCTCAGTGCCCCCAGTGTGGTGGCTTAGTGCGTATGTAGCGGCCGTGGTTGCTTAGTGGCTATGGAGTTGAGCTGCTAAGTGGGAGGTCACGGAATTGAATCCCGGCCACGGCGGCCGCATTTCGATGTGGGCGAATTGCAAAAACAACCGTGAACTTAGATTCAGGTACATGTTAACGAAACCCAGGTTTTTCAAAATAAGCCGGAGTCCCCCTATGGAGTGCCTCATAATGAAAGGGTGGTTTTGGCACGTTAAACCCCATAGTTTTGTTAGAGCGTAGGTTTTTCTGTTGCTGAGCACGCTGTCGCGCATTCGATAGGAGGTCTTCACCGGGCGGTTGGCTTTGCCGCTCGACTAGGGATGCCTCCTTCCTTTTCTCTTCTTTTATTCCCCTCCCCTCTCCCCAGTGCTGTGCTGTTGAGCTGTCCTCATAGCTAGAGACAGTTTGGGCGCTGCACCTTTCTCTTCATTTTCCTTCCTTTAAAAGTCACATATTACTACTAATACATTCTATACCGAGCAGCGGCACTTGCGTTCCTGTCGATGCGGGATGCAGAAATGCTCGCCTACCGTAGTTTTGGCGTATACGGATAAGAACATCTTGTAGGAAGTAAGTAAGACGAGGCACTCGGAATGCCGCCTCCTATTGGTAACTCCAGCAGCCGTTGCTTGTGCTGGCAACGTTGTCCGAATAAACAAATATGGCTACGACATCCAGGTTCACGGTGGATCTTTCGCTTGGTGCTGTGCTGAAGTTTATCGTTTGTGGCGTAGAATCTGGTGTTTACTCGAAGCCAAAAGTATACTTGCTGCCGATTACCTTATTTTGATCGATCTCAAGAACTTGAGCGACAAAACCACGCAAACACGCGGTCTGCTTAGCGAGCCGCATCAGTCTTTTTAAAGAAAAAAAGTCTTTCAAGCGAGCCGGAGGATTAAAATGGGAAGTATTTGTGCATGGCGTACCAACGAAAGGTACAAGCACTTGTTCGCGGCATTTCTCTACTGCTATAGGTACGATACTTGACTGTTTTTGACCGTCATATAAGCAACACCCCACCGCGACTCGTGGTGCCATATCTCATCTATAGCATCCCACAGTTTATAGGCAGTAACGTCGGACGTGCCTTCCGAAATGAAATACCGATATTGTGCACTGAAAGAACGAGGATAAAAATTGTTATCTGGTCAGTGTGTCTAGGGACAAAAACAAAATGAGAGTTCCGCTTGCGAGTCGGGGTGCAGCTTGCTCTTTATAATTAGCTGATCCGTGTATTAAGGTAGTCTGCCTCTGATGACTGACGCTTGTCCGTGCTCGCAGTACACAGTGTTCAAGGTAGGGTCCAGGCTTGGGAACACATGCAGCAGACACCCAACGCCAGTAGGAATTCTGAAACTCCGGTGAAACGTGAGATGTAAATAACAACCAATCGGACGAATTTGCGTTTCTACCTACAGTTTGCCGAAATATAGTGAGGGTTTTCTTTTGAGAAAACCCTCGCTGCGTGACTGCGTGACTTGGAAACAAATTGAACCAGTTGTAAAGTGATTTAGTTGTGTGCACAGACGCTGAAAGGAAACTAGGGGCGCTGTGGGTAGGTCGAATGCGCCAAATCTGGAAGGAGCGCTGTTTGCAGTTACTCCTAAATTTCTTGCGAGCATTCATAGTGAAATATTTAGCGCACACAATCGACAAGGACACAGTCAAGGGGGACACACGAGCGCTTACTCACAACTATTTATTTTCGGAAAGATACAGAACATAAATACCCCAGTTATCTGCACTGAGAATGTGCAACAAGAGTCGTCAGTATAAACAGAAACAGATTAAAAACAGATAAAAAAGGTTCAAGCAGTATTCAAAAATGCAAATTCTTTGTCAGTAATTGCAACCGATGGTTGACTTATGCATTTTTCAGCACACTTTTTGATATGGAACGCTTCTGTTATTTCACGTGTTAGTTTGTTTTTATCCGAAAAAAAATGTCAATGTGAAAAAATAACGGATCACAATGACATAGATTACAGTGGTTCGGCAAGTGTGAATGATTTCTCTCATTCTCTCGGTAAAGAAAATCATTCACAGTTGTCGAACCACTGTAATCTATGTAATTATTATCTGGTATTTTTTCACACTGACCTTTTGTTTTCAGATAAAAACAAACTAACGCGTGAAATAACAAAAGCGTTCCATATCAAAAAGTGCGCTGATATATCAAAAAGCGTGCTGAAAATGCATAAGTTAACCATCGGTTGCAATTACTGACAAACAACTTGCATGTTTGAATACTGGTTGAACCTTTTTATGTGTTTTTAAACTGTTTCTGTTTATGCTGACGACTCTTGTTGCACATGCTCAGTGCAGATAGCTGGGGTATTTATGTTCTGTATCTTTCCGAAAATAAACATGTGTGAGTAAGCGCTCGTGTGTCCCCCTTCACTGTGTCATCGTCGATTGTGCGCGCTAAATATTTCACTATGAATTCGTACCAACTCGCCCAACTATCAGTTCTGCTGCAGTTCTTGCGAGCAAATAAGCTGACAACTCACTGAGCTGAATGAGAAAACAGCATCAGCATCTTACACCACTCAACTAAATCATGCTATCAAAAAATATCCCGCCTTAAGGCATAGTATGTGTCATGCTCAATTTCAGACCTTCCGAGCTAGTTATCGTTCCTGCTACCGCTGCCTGCGGACAAAAGTACATTACCGAGAATATTCCTGCTGTTTAAGACATTAGTAACACTAATGCCTGGGGCAGAAAACTAAACAAACTAAATGAAGCTTAAGCGCACACAACTAATTTATTAAAGCACCTGCCTAAACAAAGTGTACTCCGCGATTTGAAGCGCAACCAAGATATTTAATACATATGTGAAAAGAAAGCATTTGTTTACTCATCGGGAGGAAAGAAGTCGTCCCGAGTGAAGTATCTCGAACAAACCAGCTTAGTGTAAGTACCATTTTTCCCAATGCGTCAAATTCTTGTTCATATCGGTCTCCGATGCGCATCATGTGCTTCTTTAGGGAAACGATGAAATAATAATTGCTGTATTTCTACCGCGATGTCACGTATAATGGTACACGGTGAAATTCTTTCGACATCCGTTTTTGTCTCTTCTTTTTCCGGCTTGTACGCGGCGGCATCACGAAGACTTGAGAACTACGAGGCAACGTTGCAGCGCACGCTGTAATGTGAAAACCCGAGGCCAAGCCTAGATCGGCTGGTTCTCGTCACGGCCGCTAGGGAGCAAACGTATAGTTGGCGTCGCGAATAGCCCGTGAGATTCCTTGGGACACGACAACAGAACACGCGACTTCAGCTGCCGGTAGTTGTTGGCCTGTGGCCCACTAAAGCGTTTATAGTATTCGTGCAGTATACAGGTCTTCATAGGACTCCTTAAATAGCGTTTGCGCAAGTGTAGACGGAACTCGGACATGTGTGAATGTGTGTTTTCTTTTTACTCTTTTCTCACTCGATTTCTTTTTGACCTACGGCTATTTTTTCTTGGTCGCATGCCAAGCCTTTTGCTAGGCTAACCTCGCCAGAAAGCACAGAAACGGGCATAGTAATGAATAAATTCCGCCCACAACCGGAACTTATCTCAACATAATACAAGTGTTGCGCATGACATGCTCACGACCCAGCTAAATATCCAAGGACCCTCTAAAGAAAATGTCAGAAGCGGTAAGAGTGCTCTCCTTTAGAATCCATCCGGACAGTAGAACGAACCGATTGCATCTGAGCGCTTCGCTTCAACAGGCCGAACATATCTTAAGTACGTGTCTTAGGTCCTTGCATAGAGGTCGAAAACGGCCAGTCAACGTTGGAGTAAAATTGCAGGCGGAGGAAGGAACTCTTGTTTTACCCGAGTTCTTGCTTTGTTGCGTTGTATCCTTCGCTCACCTGAATGCGCTGCCACCCTTTGAAAATTATTTCCTGACGTAAATTCAGCAAACTTCGCAACGTGTCTCTCATGCGCTCGTATACCGGTGGTTGTAACGCGCGCACGTTTCTCAGTGTCAACGGTGATAGTCTTAACTCAGGTGGAGGGGGCATTACGCGACGGATCGACCAGCATCAGCCAACTGGAACGTTTATGCCATGAAAGCGCACTTCGACGCATCACTCTAAGCCCGGTCGGATTTAGCTCTGCGCATTTGCTTTCCGCGCTCATTCGCTAGTCATCTTTCAATGTGAAGCCGTGGAAAAAGCCGAAAGCCCTTCGTGTGCAGCGAGAGTTGAAAGCGTGGGGTGGCAAAACTAGTGCAAGCAGCAACGAGAACCAGTTTATGCTGCGCGTCATTAGAGTTCCGAGAACACGGAGTTGCGTATAGATCACTGGTGGAGGAGGATAACTGCCGGCTAGAAGCGTGGAAACAAGCTGTGGCTCTGAATGCTGCGGGGACTAACGACGAAAATCGGCTAACTTTTGCGATCTCCTGAAAGCATCAACGTGGCAACGTTGTCTTGTTTCTTTATTTTTTAGGAGAGGACATCCTGGCACGTGTTATATTTTTGTAAAAAGGGAAAACTCACCAAGCATTACCATTCGTGATACAAAAGAAAGGTAGAGAGAAGAAAGATAGGGAACTACTGACAGCTGGGCGAGTTGGTACTCGTTCATTATAACTGTGCAATTAACACGGGCACTGAGAAAAGACGACACAGGCGCAAGCTTCTGTTTTTTTTTTTTCCACAATTGATGACTTGCGAAATTCTGCACGCCCTCTACAAAATTTGTTTGGAAAACAAGGGGCTTTCGCAATCGGTGATATTTGACAGCTTCTATGCGAGCTGAGTTGGGCTGAGTCACTTGCGCTTCACGATATAGCGATAGCGCAGCCTATAAAACAGGCGCTCTTCACTGCTGGTCAGTCGCTTATGCTGTCTCAAGATAAACAGGAAAAAAAAAAAGCGTCAGCGCCTATCTACGACGACTATCTACGCCTTTTATACGACGACTCATTCCCTTTTTTAGAAAATGGTAGAACAGATAACGTCCAGATAAGCACCTTTGGTTGGAAAATACATTTTCGCGCATGCGCATAATATTTTTGCAAATGATAAATTTTTTTACTGTTAGGGTATTCCTTGTGCTTTTCAGTTCCCCAACCAGGGTGATCATGCGACGATGAAGTACTTAAGTGTTACTATTTCCTGAAATAAACTAGTTGAGAGTTCACGCTTGTGTCATCCGTTCTTCCCTGGTCCCCATGTTGTTTCGCACTTATAATTAAACACAGGATGGTCAACCAGATACGAGTTTCTGGTTTGCTACCCTGCTCTGGGGTGGAAGAAATAGGGGTTGTGAAGTTGTCCGCTTGGCAGATTTGCACAATGTTTCTTGTTCAAAAAGAGGAGAAACGTACGTTACAGTATGCTTGCATTTATATTTATCATGTTTGTCCGCAACTGCTGCCGTGTCGAGTAGCGTTTCCTTGCTTTCTTACGTAGCATTTTCCCTCTACCGCGCTTACCCCATGCATGCGAGCTGTTACGAGCGACGAGTGGCAGAGCTGTTATTCACTCGTTTCGTGTCTGGGTCGCTTCTATCGACCTCCTCTTTTTATCTCTTGTCTACCATTCTATCTACCTGTTGCGCGTTAGTATAAAGGTAAGTGCTGCAGCTTGCTGCAGTGAGAGCGACGCTTCTGCGCGAGTTCATGACAAGTCGTGTTTTGTTTGACAAGAGTGCTTTTCTTTCAAGGCACGTTTGGTAAGTTACATTCATTATTATTCATTTCTCTGAGGATATTTTGGAACAACTTTGAGTTTTAGGAACGTTCTCTTAGGCAGAGGTCAGTGTTGGTTTCTTCTGATCATGGTAGAGGCCGATAAATTTTCGAGTTAATTTGATGTTTGCTTTCAGGAAAACGTGACAGCTGAGCGCTCGAGAAAGGATAGCGTCAGTGGTTTTTTTTCGGAGAGATATGTAGATAGTTCGTGTGAGCTTCCGTTAAACTAAGACTTTCTTTTCGGATTTCGCCAGTTGTGAAAATAACGCTGTATCAGGTTAGATACTGATTATTCTGCAGACTACTTCACCTGATTTTATAAATAGCCGGATGGTTGTTCCCGCACGCACGTAGAGAGTACCACGCCTTAGAAACGGGCTGCGCGGATCGCTTTTAGTAATGGTATACTCTACTGATTTCTTCTCTCTTCGACGTATTATGTAAGGGTATGTCTAAGGCTGTGCGTGTCTGGGGGGTTGGCATAAAACATGCCAATTACCAGAAAGATGCATGGCTTGATTAGAAAACCAAGTGCAGTGTCGTCCACGAGAAGAGCATGATCGAACGGATGGCTTTAATTTGTAGCTTACATATATTTAAATTTTATGCGTGGCATACTTGGCACGTCTAAGCACAAATTTTATGAATGTCCCATTGAGACTGACAAGTTGTGCAATGTACGTCCGAAGTACAATTTTTTTAGACGTTTTATGAACATCTAAAAATATGTCCACTGTACGTCTAAAGTATAAGCCAAATTGACGTTCAGTGGACATTTAAAGCTTTTGCACCATTTAAGTCACATAGACGTATCCATCGATATATGTTCCGCATGTGCATGTTTGCATCAATCCAGTACGTCTATGGAATATTTGCGGTTATCTGGGTACATAAAGAAAAAATACCGATCATGGTTTGCTTCACTTAGAGACTTATAAGATAAGCACTAAACAAAAAGACAGCAGCGAACGAAAAACTTCAGAAAAGCAGCAACGCAAATACTAAAAAATTATGGGGTTTTACGTGCCAAAACCACGATCTGATTATGAGGCACGCCGTAGTAAGGGACTCCGGAAATTTGGACCACCTGGGGTTCTTTAACGTGCACCTAAATCTAAGTACACGGGTGTTTTCGCATTTCGCCGGGTTTGATCCCGCGACCTTGTGCTCCACAGCCCTACACCATAGCCACTGAGCAACCACGGCAGGTAACACCGCAAATACTAACCAAAACAACAAGCACACACTCACGTACAAACGCATCGACACAAAAGTGAATAAACAGATCTCGCGCTTGGCCTTAAAGTATTGTATTGATTTTGCCTTTAGGCGCACCTGCTTTTTCGGGTCTGCTGGAGTAATCTAGCTACGTAGCATATCTAGATTAAGACATTTCATACAGGTTGCCGGGTATGAGTTTCGTTCAGAGTAAATAGAGCGGAGGGGTGGCCTTGATTAAAAACCAGTACTAATTCGCCAAACTCTGTGGAAGCGCCCATGGTGAGTGTTTCTTTCTTCGCTATTTGTGGAGAACCAAATTTTAGAAAAAGAAAAAGCACTGAGGAAGGCTGGTAGCATGTGCTTTAATTTGTGATGATAGCGAATCATTGCAAAGCTCAGTGCGCGCCTTGAGCTACAGCAATGAATTAACGTGACCATCACCTCGCTTGTCAACCAACACGATTTTTTTTAATCGGGCACGTCAGCGTAAGTGGGCGAAAAATTACTATTGAAAGACTAAGCAAGAATAATGTTAATGCTAACTCATCGAGCGTACTGTACATTAAACTAAGCTTTCACCAAGCAGAGGCATAAAGCTACTCCAGTTGGTTTATGGTTTCCGCGACTACGCGAAAATGTTTGAATAACGAAGATCAAAGGCTTGCAGAACATCGCTTACCCGTCTTTTTGGAGAATCGAAAGAAACAGGCGTACACCACAGTGCTGTGATCCTGCGACATAGCCACCTCTTCATCCGAATTCATCTTCCTCAGTAGTTTCTTGATGGTTGGTCTTAACCGGCCGTGGTTGCTTAGTGGCTATGGTGTTGGGCTGCTGAGCACGAGGTCGCGGGATCGAATCTTGGCCAAGGCGGCCTCATTTCGATGGGGGCGAAATGCGAAAACACCCATGTACTTAGACTTAGGTGCACCTTAACGAACCCCAGGTAGTCCAGATTTCCGGAGTCCCCCACTACGGCGTGCCTTATAATCAGATCGTGGTTTTGGCACGAAAAAAGCCATAATTTAATTTTTAATGGTCGGTCTTCGACTGATAGTTGTCGAGAAAGCCAAAGATAAGCGCTTTAAATTGTTTGCTACAATAAAAGTTGTTTTATTTCTTTATTGTATAAGTTATAAAAACACTGCAACAGAAGCAACAGTCGGCACATTTCAGTTTGTAAATTTTATAATTTAAAGTTTGTTAAAACAACCGTCCGCCTGTCAGGACAGTGCGGAATTTGAAACGAAAGTAGCGGTTGCTTTCCGGTGGTTGCATGAGTCACCGGCCGCTTCTACATCTCTGTTTATGGCTTCCAATTACATTCGTCGCACCAGGTAGCCGATGGTGATTACGGTGACACGCTCGACCACTGATGGGGGTATGAAAAGATGAATTGAAATATTATCGGTGTGTTGTCTTAAGTTTGCTACGCATTTTGCATTGTCGGGGACCCTCGTTAAACTCAGTGTACTGCGAAACGAGCCCTTGGTGTCACCCTGAAAATCCCAGATAGTGGCCTTTGTGTATAGTATATAATGCAGCCATCATTTGAACGAGCGAGTCTCACTTTTGATAGTTTATAGAAATCTGCGCGGTGTATTTTCCTGCCATAATGTCGCTTACGCGAGGAAAGTGTGGTGATGTTTCCCATCAAAAGACTGAGTGAAGGAGCTGCAAAACACAACGATCTTTCCAAGGGGCTTCTATTGGCAAGGATAAGTTTCACAGATATGTGTTTCTTACCTGCAGTTTTAACAGAAATGTGTTGATATAGCAAAAGTTTAAAATCGCCTCTTAAGTGCGCGCGGACAACGCGGTGTCACAACTCCGCGGAGATCATCGGTCCGCCCAAGAAGGGGCAAACGAGGTGGCTGCAGTTTGGTGTCCCATTTTTGAAAGATGTGAATGTGCAGGTATCAGATAGTATCTATATATAAATACTGAAATAAAATAAGTCTTCAAATGACCATAAGGCACACGGATTGCTTTACAAACAAGTAAAACAAAGAACAACGGAGAGCCATGAAATGCGCGAGTAGCTATGATGGCATGAGTTACTTCAACGGTTTAATAAAGACATGTAGAAAAAATACTGACCATGAAAACGTGACAACTGATTGTAAATACAGAACCATAGAGGAATTACGAATGCATGAAGTCATGAATTCAAGCTTGGCGTTACGGCATATTGTCCAGGGAAAAGACGCCGTCAGAGCGAGGTAGAAGGCTGGCTGTCTTCCGCAGTTGCTTATTCTCTTGGCGAGGGCTAGCGATGTTGCTAAGTAGCCGCATGTCCAATTAGGAATGGGTTTCGAGTCTGCAAAGGGGGTGCGCTACCGGTACCGAGATTTGCGTAACTGCAGGTTTTTGCAAAGCTGAATGAACAGCTTCTACAGAGGAGCTTACCACCCCCCCCCCCCTCCCCATCAGTCCATCTATAATAAATGTATTTGGGGTGCATTTTCCATTATGTCATTTCGCGCTAAGTGACAGGGGAGGGGTTCCCTTTGAGGAGTTCACGCTTGGCGATGAGCTTCGCCCTTTTGCTCGGACATAGTTCCAGTATTAACGGCATCCCAACGGGGCCCCGAACAATCAAAACAGACAGCACATACACCTGATGCTTGAGGTGACCATACGCACAAAAATGTAAAACCCAACAAGTACATTGAGGTCTGATGTCCGTGCTGGAGTCGTTGAGCTTAGAGAGGTACTTGGTAGCACATCAACACTAGAAACAATTGACCAATTTACCATAACTCTGTATATGATGATAATGATTTATTGACATCCCCTCTGAAACGGGAGCGCGACAAATAGTCACCTAGCCTGTTTGATTTAATCAGGTATACTATACATGTTCGTTATCTAGCATTTTTGTATACCTCTCATTATTCTTTTTCTTTTTGAAAAATTTACCTTGTACCGCTACCTACAATTTTAAGAGATCAGGTCATATCCATCTTTTCCCTCCTTTTTTTTGACCAATACTCTAATCGTCTCTTGCTTATCTCTGCGGCTGATCGGTTGATGTTTCCTTCCACTTTAAACCCAAGCGCTTCTGGAAGTTGCACGTTACCTACGGTTCTCGCTGGGTGGATCCCGTCGCATTTCATTAGGATGTGCTGAGTGGTCTCTGGATCTTTACTGCAGCATACACATGCCTCATCTAGTTCCAAATACTTGCTCCGGTATGTTTTGGTCCTCAGGCAACCAGCTCGAGTCTCAAATAGCAAGGCTGTCGTACAAAATTTGTGCTGTCGTTCAAAATTTTCCTTGTAATTTCTTTCTTTTCATTCTTGTAAATCTCCATTGTCCTTTTTGTTTCCATTCTTAGCATCCAATTCAGGGTCTACATTTCTCTCACTTTCTTTCTGATGACTCCTGGTTGTCTATTTACAGTTTCGATTATCCTGTACTTCGTTGCCAACTTCATTGACGTCTTCCTGAATTCTGTGTCCACGCTTTTCATGTAGAAATACTTGTGCACTTTCGCCGCCCATTTATTTTCATCCATGTTCCAGAGTCTTTCTTCAAAACTAATCTTGCTCTGTGCTTCTTTGACTTCAAACGCGGCCCAACCCATGTCACCCTGCACTGCCTCATTTGTGGTTTTACCGTGGGTTCCCAAAGCCAACCGGCCTACTGATCGTTGGTTAACTTCCAAGCCAGACATGATATCGATTTTAAGCATAGAATGGCATTTGCGAATGTTAGCGCTGGCACCATTACTCCATTCCAGATTCCACGCACCACCTCATACTTAATGTGGCCCCGCAGTGATCTGTGTTGCCTGATTGCTGCATTCCTTCCCCTTTATTTTCAGATTATCTTGGTGGTTGTTTGAGTAATTCTTTCCTTCGTTTACGTGTACGCCGAGGTACTTATATTGCTTCACTATGGGTATTGCTGTTGAATTGACACCACGAAGTTACTCGTGTGTTCATTAAAGATCATAATTCCTGATTTCTCTGTGCTAAACTTAAGGCCTAGATTTGTCGCTGAATTCCCACAGATATTCGCAAGTATCTGTAAATCTTTTTTATTGTCCGCTATTAGCACAATGTCGTCTGCGTACATCAGTCCGGGGACCTTCTGTTGCACCATTTGTCCATTGCGCATGTAGGATAAATCAAAACCTAATTCGCTGTTTTCCAGTCGTCTTTCTATACCCTTGACGTAAAGCGTGAACAACAATGGTGACAGAGGGCATCCTTGCTTCAATCCTTGATGAATTCCCACCATTTCATTTCCTTTTCGACCTTCCCATACAAATTGTACTTGGTTGTCTCTGTATATCTCCCTCAGCAGCTCCACAATATCGTCATCGATGCCGTCGGGGTTAGGAATATCCCATAGCAATTCCCTGTCTACGTTGTCATAGGCTCCTTTAATATCTAGAAATGCTACCTATAAAGGTCTATTCTGAGCTTCTGAGATCTCTATGCACTGAGTTAGTGCAAACGCATTATCATCTAAGCGTCTGCCTGGCCTGAAGACATTCTGTAGTTGCCCCAATATATCGTTTTTCTCCACCCACTTCGACAGTTCTAATTTTATTACTTGCATTGCCATTCTATATATGACTGACGTTAATGTAACTGGCCTGTACGAGCTCGTCTTATCCCTATTTCCGTTGCCTTTGCAGTTGAGGTTAATCTTGCTTTCGCGTGAACCCACCGCAATTGTCTTCGTTCTAATCACTTCCTCTATGGCGTGTTTCGTGGTTCGACGTGTTTCGACTTTTCGTGCTAGTAATCTCCGCCAGTTCGAATAAGCTAGCTCAAGGCGAAAAATGATGCTAGCTGCCGCTTGCAATTTTTAAGAATTCCGGAAAGCAAAAGTGATCACAAAAGTGATCACTGGGATGATCTGTACATGATCCCCTCGATACTTTCGCTCTTCCTATGGCACTCAAAAGCCGCCGCTTCAGCGGTGACTTTTCCATTCAGGAATGAAATAGCACTAAGTAATATTTATTTCATCCCGTCGTAGAAAATTTCGCAACTTCACTGCATGAAATAATATAGCGCAGCTTTCGACCCTGATTACCGATTCACCACAGTAGTGTATTAAAGGCGCGTTCGGTACCCACTCGTCGTTTGCTTAAAATACAGAGGAAACAGCGGTGAGGTGTCATGGTGGTAAAACATGTGTAATGCATATATATTTGCACATTTGAGCCGCTTTACTTAACCCTTAGAAAAGCGGATAAGAGTGGTCGGATCCCTACAGTTTCTATAGTACGGGTTGCCTGGGTTTATTTCGATAGCTGGTTTATAAATGTTGATAAACGTTGTTAGAGGAAACTCTACGCGTATAAGCACTGATTTAGAAAGCATCTAGTTTACGCGCAAAAACACTGATGCACACCACTGGCAACTGAGCCAGGTGATTGTTTACGCTGCTGTACCAAAGGCATCCTTACTTTTTTTACCGTTTACTATAAGAGCTAGACAGTGCATCTCGCCAACTAGAAATGTGTCAGAAGAACACCTATAGATGCGCCTATCTACAGAATCACATTTCATTAAGGGGTGCGCCAATGAGTGTGACTGCCAGCCATCGGAAATGTTGACGTAGGCATTAGCGCTGGCGGCACCAAGCCTTGTTACCGCTTCGCGTTTCTTGTGTGCGCACCGTACGAAGTGAAGTGTGGTTGACTTCAAATACGGCCACAACGGAACTATAAGTTTCCATTGTCCTAACTGCATACTCTTTAGTTCAGGTCCACCGGTAGCGGGAGCTCGAACTCGTCGGATCAGCTATAGGCCTAGCCTCCGCTAAAGGAATTGACATCGAATTTAATTAAATAAATATATAAATATATACAAGCAAAATAAACAAATGCCAGTACAAGCGCAGGCTCTGTGGCTATCGCGTCGTCGGTTCGCTTAGATACCGATGGCATGGAGACCGATCATACGATGATCGGCACATTCATTTCGGCGCCACGGAAACTTGTCACACTATAAAACGACTCACGGTCGTCTGTTGCGCCGTTTTAGGCCGAGTTTGATAAAATGGTATCTGTGCGACATGGTCTGCCGACTAATCGCCGATCGTTGGTGTCGTCAGTGTTTTGTCGCTATTGAGTCGGGCCAGCGTGACCGCGCGTTAAACGAGTACGTGCGGTTCAGCATGCATGCAACCGGCAACTAAAAAAGGCGGACGCTTTAGGAAGGCTAGGCCATCAACATGTTGCTTAATAATGAAGTGTGGCCCCAGATTCACGTAAGGCAATTTCGATATATTTGCTTACCATCAATGAAGGGCGGTTACTGTGTGTCGCTCACGTTTTGTTCGCAGTGCAGTCCGGACGAAGCACGCCGTTTGCGCTTTTTAAGGTTGAGTTGCAGCTGTGTTCTTCTCGCGTTGTTGCTAACGCATTGACGCATAAGTCAAATTCCGAAGTGGTATATACGGCACGGTTCTTTGCTACAGTACGCGTCTGTGTTCATCCCAGATCACTGGGATGACCTTTCTACAGACTCCGAAATCGGGGGCGCATGCACGAACCCTTCTAAATGTTTTGCAACTACACTGTTAGGGGTAATTGCGCATGCGTCGCCGTAAAGTGCAGAAGGCGGCTTCACGTGCATGGCGACACTGTTCTCGTAGACGCAGCACTAGGCGGGCTAAACTACGGCGACAAACACTACTTTAAACACCATCGTCTTTAGACCAAGGTGAAACGAGATCACTTGATCAAGTTCGTTGTCACCACCTGTGAGCCGAAATGTGTAGATCCGGTATCAGAACGAAATTTGCTTTTCTAACCTCTGACCTCACCTTTCGTGGAAGCCTCAGAGGAACGCACGCGCATGCTTGTTTGTGGGTAACATTCTTCCGGGGCCTTCCGCGCAGTCTAGACTGTATTTTACTCTGGTAATTTTTATTTGGAAATATTCAGGACAAAAGCATATTATCAGATGAAGAGAGATTATGGGGTGTTACGTGCCAAAACCACGATCTGATTATGAGGTGCGCCATAGTAGGGGACTCCGGATTAATTTTGGCCTCCGGGGGTTTCTTTAACGTGCCCCCAACGCACGGGATACGGTCATTTTCGCATTTCGCCCCCCATCGAAATGCGGCCGCCGCAGCCGGGATTACATCCCGCGACCTCGAACTTAGCTAAAGCACAAGACCATAGCCACTAAACCACCACGGCGGGGTGTTTCACGTTCTGCAGCTACTCACGATATAATGTCTGACACTTAACGACATCTGTAGTAATAAATGTATTTATTTTTTAGGTATACTGTCAATCCCATGGGCGCGATTATTACAGGAGTTGGTGTACAATAGGGACAGTATGCAGGTACACTCATTCTTCTGAAAACGCTCTAAAATTAATGCCACACAAAAACTTTGTCACTTTGGTGGGAGCACAGGCAGTATACATTTCTCAATTTCCTCTACAAACTAATGTTGGCTGCTCTACATGAAATTGGTCAAGTGCGTTCCATTACATTATTACTTGATTGAAAAAAGAAAAACGAAACGTATTGTTATTGCAAAAATATTCTTTGAACATTGAGTCGTGCTTTTGGCGCACTTCCCTTATTCCTTTATGTTAACAAAAGCTACGGCATTGGTTTTGTAGTGACCATTCAGCAATTGATAAAGAAACTTCAGGGGATATATCTTTGCTCTACCGCGCAGTGTAGCTAGCCACGCGCGATGCAGAGTAGGTGAATCGGTTCGCTTGTAGCGGTTAAGGATGAATCTCATCGCCTTGCGCTGGACAATCTCAATAGCAGAAATGATTGTATTTGTGAACGGAAACCACGTTATGTTCGAATATGCCAATAGTGGCCTGATAAACGTGACGTATGACAAGTGCTTGGTTTCTCGAGTTGCATTGCGCAGAGTTTGTTTAAGGAAAAATAACTTATTCATTGCCTTTTTTGACACGTGCTGCACTTGCGCTGTACAGCTAAGGTCAGATGTTATTGAAACTTCTAGGTATTTGTACTGAGTTACAGCCTAAAGGGTTAGGTCGTTAAATCAGTATGGGAATGAAAGTTTACATTTCTTCTTAGTTATAGTCATTGCGACAGTTTTTTCAGTGTTAGCTACCATCTGCAAGTTTTGACACCACTGGGGTACTTTGTTCAGGGAATTATCGAGGGCGACTTGATCTTTACGGTCTTTAATTTCACTGTAGAGCATGCAATCGTCCGCGAATAACATAATTTTAACGTCACCTGTTTCTACAATATCGTCCATGAATAACAGAAACAAGAGTGGAGCCAAAACAGACCCCTGCGGGATACCCGAAAGGACCCTGATAGTGTCAGAGCAAGGGCCATTGTATTGCACAAACTGGTAGCGAGCTGAAAAGTAATGTCTAATCCAGTCCACAATCGGCCCATTTCCAAGTTTATCTATAACTTTAGAGATGAGTTTAGTATTTGACACACGGTCAAAGGCCTTTGAGAAGTGAAAAAAAATATACCAATTTGTGAGAGGTTACTAATGGCTAGCGCAAAGTCATGGGTTGTCTCAACAAGTTGGGTGACTATAGATAATCCACTTCTGAAACCACGCAGAGAAATGGAGATCAGGTTCTTTTCTTCCACATATTTTGTTATTAATTTTAAAATAATGTGGTCAACAATTTTAGAACTAGTACAAGTGAGAGAAATTGGTCTCCAGTTTGACGTGACTGATATGTTGCCGGACTTGTACACTGGTATTACGTTGGCAATTTTCCAGTCCCTGGGAAGACGGCAATCGCGAATTGATTTCATGAATATGAGACGGAGGTATTTGCTAACTGGTTCAGAATAGCCTTTGAAGAGGCTGTTCGGTGTTTCGTCTGGGCCATTACTTTTCTTTTCCCCAAGATTTAAGAGCAGTGAAAGAATTCCAGATGCTGTGATTTCAAAAGACGGTAGTGCTTCAACTTGGTCCCTGCAACCAGGGCATGCCTGCATCATCACGCTATTGTCACCGTAAACAATTAAGTGGAAGTAAGAATTGAAAAGATTTGCCTTTATCTTCCCTTCTGTCAGCGGTAAAGTGGTTTGGGTTGAGCAGTTACTCCACATGTAGCGCCAGAATTTATCAGGCGAGTTTTTGATAAAGCTGTGTATTGTGTGTCCGAAAAAGTGGTGTTTCGCATTCCGTATCTTGCCTTTTAACACCGACGTGAGCGATGCTATCTGAGAGCTGGTGTTTCCTTGTATGTTTCTGGACTTTCTTACTCGTGTCATTTTGCGCTTTAAATGAATTATTTCGCGACTAGTCCACTGATTGTGCTTTTTTTGCAGTATTTTTCCGTGAGGGAATAATGTTAGCTATACAATATATGACACGGTTTTTAAACTTTGACCACACTTTATCTATGCCTGCGCTACTATTTGAACTAAGATCTGAGAAGTCAGAATATGCATGTCAAAGGTAGGTCATTAATGCGGCATCATCTGCTTTATTGAAAGAGAGTATAAGCTTTACCGAGCCTCGTTGACGAAGGGGAGCTGATAAAGGCAAGGTGCACAAAACGGTTTTGTGATCATAAATTGCATCGGCTGTTTGAATACGTGCGTTGTCAGCTGAAAAGTAAGCACTCACAAATTCTAAGTATAACACAGAACAAGATGCTCCTTGCACCAGAGTAGGTGGAACAACGAGTTGGGTGAGTATAAGTCTAAACATGAAGTCTATTATAATGTCGTTGTACAGGTATCCCGGACTCAGCGAGAGCCATTTTTTATCGGGGAGGTTAAAATCTCCCGCCATGATTATCCTGCCACCGAGCATGTGCGAATTCAGGTAGTCAAAAGATGGTGCAGATACGTAGCTACAGCATTCGGGGGCCTATAAACGGCGCCAACGTGTATGACACCATGATTAAGATAAAGCTTACACCAGATTGACTGAACACATCTCACGCCCGGCATGACAGAATAATCAATTCCCTGGCGCAAGAGTAATGCAACGCCTCCTCCTCTGGTATCTCTATCTTTGCGAACGATCGCGCAGCTCAGCGGCACGATTTCATGGTCGTATATAGCTGCATTCAACCACGCTTCGGTCACAGTGACAATATAATATAAGAATCTTTATTTCTCCCTTTCCACAGAATACAGAACGAGAGCGGACGTAAGGTTAAAAGCCGCATGCAGCGGCTTGAGAGAACCCCATTACGCCCCTCATGACAGTATGGCGAGGAAACAGCTTAGTTATGACAAACGCAGAGGAATACTGAAAACATTGGAATACATTCTGAATATGCGAATGTACAAGGGCAAAAACACTTAGAGTAGGGATCAGTAAGAAAATATACGTACAATATTGAGAACAGCCTTAGTGCGTTTGTTAACATTGTGTGGTTTAACAAACAATAACGCAACATGCAAAAAAACAGAATGCAACGTTATATCGTTGCGCAATTAGTGTTTTGCCGCTGCTGCACTAATGAATAAGATAACCCATCGATTAGTGCAGGAGTGGCAAAACACTAATTAACCTATTTTTTGATATTTCTTCCTGTGAGATGTAATTTCGTTCAAGTGTGCTAAGGTAACAGGGAAGTTTATAGGCACTTGATTGAAATCGGTACACAGTCCGACAAAACGGTGTAGAACAAGTGGTGCAAAGGCGTACATTGTACATGGGCACATGGCTTTGAAGGTGGAATAGTGTCAACACATCTGCGTTGATTGTTCTAATAGCATTCTTGTACTTAAGAATTAACCTGAAGGCGTAAAGATTAGGCACTTGATTGATGTTAAACTCGGAATAATAATTTTCTGTGTGGGCATAGCATGGTATGTTAACAACCAACCTTTCCGCACGTTTCTGAGTAATAATAACCTTGGAGAAATTATGCTTCGCACTTGTGCCCCAGACAGTGTGGCAATAGTTAAGTAATGGAACTAAGAATGCGTTGTAGATTAACAGTTTAATTCTTGTTGATAGCAGATACCGTTATCGACTTAGCACCCCATTCACTTTTTTTCTTTTTTGATCGTATGTTATTAATTTGGGCATCCCAATTAAGCGATTCCGAGAAGATTACTCCCAGACATTTAATACTACGCACGATTTCAATATAGTTGTCCCCAAACCTAAACATAATATCTTTTACAACTTTGTTTTTTGCTCGAAATACAATGGCTTTAGTTTTGCTTGTGTTCACCTTTAGGTAATTTTCCAGCGACCACTGACACATGTATTGCAAAAACTCATTACCTGTAGAGGATAAGTCATTTTCTCTTCTAACCGCAACGAGCACCGTAAGGTCATCAGCGTAGGCAGTAAGGTTCACCGGTAGCATATCAGGTTTCAACGCCAACAAAATAGCTTCCAACAGGTCCGCCTTATTCGTGAGACTTCGCGCATTAACATTCAGGAGCGTTAAGGACATTGCCACCGGGAAGACCGGGCTACTGGCAGTTCGTTTTCATTTAATTTGACAATAATCTTACGGCCATCATCCCAAATATAAAGGCAACCCTTGATCTGAACCTTGTCATAAATCACTCTAACCTTTGAATCAGTCTAAAAATTAACAGATACTTGCCAAATTATGACGTTTCGCCGAGACAGTCATGATCAGACCAACGGAAGTGTTTCTTTGCATCCTCCTAGAAGTCTAGTTAAGATTGTGCATAGCAGGGGCTCTGCTTAATTGGTCTTGTCAACAAAAGGAATGCGTCATCCTTCTAATCTGTTTCTGCAGTTTGCATTCGGAGTCCTCCTTCCACATAGAACTCATTATACCTGCCTGTGCTCGTGGCTTTCCACTTCCAAATTACTTCGCGTGTGTGCGTGGGCCTGTCTTTCTTCGCAAACTGGTCAGGTGGAAAAGCATTAGGGGTGTTGTTTTTATAGTAAAGGAGTAATTATCCACACTGTCACTGTCACGCTTACCTGCATTTCCGAACGATGAAAGCCTGTGTGCGTAGCTAGAAGTGCTACGTAGCACGGTGTGTTTTCGGCCATAGAAACTGAAGTGTGAATGTTTCTTTTACAAATGCTCGCTGTAAGAGGTGCGGATGAAATATGTCAACATTTTTTATGTACCAGAAGCACTGTAGAAAACAATGAACATAGTGGTGTTCTCTGCGTGAGGCATCTTGAGCCGACTCCCCGAGAACAGGCACCTTAAGCTTATAGCAGCAGCCTTAAATAAATTATGTGGTTTTAAATTCCAAAACCACTATATTTTATGAAGCACGCCGTATTGCGTACTTTATAATCATGAGCAAGCCGTATTAGGGGACTCCGATATAATTTAGACCAGCTGGGGTTCTTTAACGTTGACTTAAATCTAAGTACACTGGTGTTTTCGCATTTCGCCCCCATTGAAATGTGGCCGCCCTGGCCGGGATTCAATCCCGCGACCTCGTGCTTAGCTGCTCAACACCATAGCAACTAAGCAACCACGGCGGGTCGCAGCAGCCTTCAAACAGAGTGTACGCGTAAACATGGTTCATTAAACATCTAGTGGGACTATGAGGGAACACATTGAATACATATAGCGAATAGGGTTTCCAGCTTATATATGCGCCCCGCCCGCTGCAACATCTTAACGCTTGCCTGCTGCCTGTCTTATTCCTCTAAGCCGCTTAAGCGCAATGAAAATGCCATCGGATGAAAGGGGCTCCAACTAACTGCAAAAATTGTCAAGAAAACCGAAAGCGCACGAAGTACTTTGCCAAAGGATGTTGCTTTGTAGCGGAGGGAAGGTCGCAGCAAAACACAGCATTAGTTGGGCCACGGAGAGATCGCGTAGCGATTCCACGCCAGAGCCCCGCTAATGCGATACTCTCTTGGCACCAGATGGCTGCCGCTTCGACCAGACGCTTGGACCAGATGCTTTTATTCCAATAGCATTCTTCACCCACTTTCACTTATCTATCCATGGCCGGATCCAACCGTATTCATTTCACGCCACCTTGAGTCGCTGGCTATGAGCGAACTGTGTATGTGTGACTAAGTATGTGCCACCAAGTATTTGTCACTGGCTGTCTACGGCTCTTCAATGTTCCTCTTTGTTGACAACTTGGGTAACTTGGTTAGTGCAACTGGGTATGCGCTCCTTTCATAAAAATCATCAGAACCTATAAAACGTATCACGATCAATTACGCACTCGTTATAAGGTAGATGGCTAATCGCTTTAACGTAGCCAATCATCTCCAACAGATGGATGCCGCAAATGTTTTCATTAAGGAATGATCGCCGAGCTTGCATTAAACCCTGTTTCTAGAAGCGCCTCAGCGATCGCTAGGATCATAAGTCCACAACTATTTCGGAACTCGGCGAGCCGCCTATTACATTGGATTGCGTCATAGCACACTGCGTTGTATGCGACAATAACTCCCGCACAGAGAGAAGGGTGGCGACCACAGTTCTCGGGCAATGGCGAGTCTATAAAGACACGGTTGAACTTTTTTACTCGTATCCTTCACTTTCTAGTTTTTGGGACCTCTCTGATTTTCTCATGAAGTGAGTGAGTGAGTGAAATAACTTTATTGAGGTCCAGAGAAGACGCAGGGGACACCCCGCGCCACCCGGCTAGTCCCACGTAGGGACCGGCAAGCCGAACTTGACGGCCCGATCGCGGGCACTCTGGATGGCCAGGGTTTGATCGTTGAGTTCGGGGCTGCCCAAAAGCGCAGCCCACCTATCCTCGCTGAAGGCGGGGCCGATGGCTTCACACTCCCACAACACATGGGTAAATGTTGCCGTTAGTCCACAGGCAGGGCAGTCCGCACTGGGATACCTTTCAGGGTATATAGCGTGAAGAACCGCAAGGCTAGGATACGCACGAGCTTGTAAAAGTCGAAGGGTCACCGCCCGCGCCCTGCATAAGGCAGGGTGCGGGAGGGGGAATACCCGTCTTGACAGATAATAATGCTTAGTGATCTCATTATACGTCATCAATGGTTCCCCGCAGGGTAGGGGGACTGCGGAGGCGGCGCGGTCAGTGAGTCCTCGCGCGGCCTCGTGCGCGCTCTCGTTAGGGTTAGAGGGAGAGCCCTCAATCGACCCCAAGTGAGCGGGAAACCAAATGAGAGAATGCGGAGAGATACTTTTCAAGCTTTGGAGAATGCGAAGGGCCTGAGGGGAGACCATCCCGGTTTCGTAGGCCTTAATGGCCGCCTTGGAATCGCTATATATTACCTCTCTGCGACCATCGAGCACAGCCAGCGCGATTGCAACCTGTTCGGCTACAAATGGCTTCGAAGTGCGTACTGTAGCGCAGCAAGTGATCTTGGAATTAGAGTCGACGATGGAGACGGCGAACGCCTCTTGTTGGACATATGCCGCGGCATCCACGAAGCTTGCCTCAATGTGGTTGTTACGGACATAATCGAGTAGAGCTCTACCCCTGGCCCGACGTCTGCCGACGTTGTGTGCGGGGTGCATATTGCGGGGAATGGGCGCGATGTGTAGTTGAGATCTGATGTCGCTGGGAATGCGCACGGCGTCGGGGCAATGGTCGACAGGGTAGAGGTCCATCTCATCGAGTATCTTGCGGCCCGCCGGGGTGCCGGATAGCCTGAGCAGCTGTGAACGCTCTTGCGCCTCTATTATTTCTTCGAGCGTGTTGTGCACTCCGAGATTTAACAGGTATTCGGTGTGAGTGCTCACAGGTAAGCCGAGGGCAAGCTTGAAGACCTTTCTGATGAGGGAGTTTAACTTGTTCCTCTCTGCAACATGCCAATTATGCATGGCTGCCGAGTATGAAAGGTGGCAGAGCACAAAAGCATGTATAATGCGGATGAGATTGTCCTCCTTGATTCCCCGGTGCCTGTTGGCGATCCTCCGGATGAGGCCGAGAGCACTCTCCGTTTTGGCGATGATCCTTCTGAGTGCGGCACCATTGGCACCGTTCTCATGAAGTGACAGATGAACGAGATGGAAATGATGAGATGACATTGTATGAGTTGAAAACGAGATGATGTTGGATCCTCATCTCATTGTCATGCCATCATTGTCATTGCGCAGTCATCATGTCACCATGGTCGTTCCATCGTTCTCATTTTGTCGTCGTTATTCCGATGTCATCACACTTTTGTGAACATACCGTCATCATTGCTTCCGCGTCATGCGTGCATTAGATATGCTCATGTTTCCTGATGTGTTTGCCGATGAAAATACGTCCGACTTGGTCACTCTATTCTTCTAAACAGTTGCTAAACAAAAACCGCCTTCTTCGTAAACACCAAGAATAGCTTCGCCTAAATGAATTCCCAAAGCCTGTGTAATCTGCGCATTTTTTCTCGCATTCTGACTATAGCTACAATAATAGCATAACACCAATCATTATGTCGCTGTGAGACTTAAAATTGCGAGACAATGTTAAGGGAGTCAACGCACTCACGTGCAAATTTCTCGGTGCGAATTGCCGCGGTCCTGATTTCAGTACGTGCAGCACCTTTATGGGTCTTTACGAAGAAAGAGCTCACAAACGTAGCAGCTGAGCTTTTACGAGATAACCGTGAAAATCCGAGATATGTTTGTGAATGGTGCACTGCATTTTCTCTAGAAATTCACTGAGTGTCCGGGTTAACTTTAGCTCAAACATTGGGATAACGCTGCAATGCACGCATTGGGGCAAACACTACATATCATTGTCCATCTTGGAATTAAAAAAAACAAAAAAGTTGCTGCAACAAAACATTGAAAATTAAATTCTGAGGTTTAGCGTGCCAAACCACGATTTGATATGAGGCACGGAGTGAGGGACTCGGGATAAATTTTGAACAGTAAAGGGCCCTTCACCAGGTCTGACCATTTTGAGCTCACAATCGGAGTGCATACAATGTGCGCTGAAGATTGTGTCAGCAATGTATTACACCGCTACACGCCGCGAAGACAGCTGAAATGTCAAACCATACGCCATGCGCACGTCTCCTCGCGGGGACCGCGCTCGCATCCGGAGAGTCCATGTACAGTCAACCACAAAATATTACAGACCATGAAATGTGAGAAAAAGCTAAATATTTCCCCAGACTCACAAGGCAGTCTGGTATTTGCATCTCGGGTCTCGACTAGAATATGCTAACAACATAGTCGTATGCAGTTTTAATGGCTGCTGATACAGGCTGCTCGAGAATTTAACGTTTCCAGAGATCCCGTGGTCCGTAAACGTTTGGGGTTGACTATACGTTTCGCAAGTGCTCCTTCGCAAATGGCAGTGCTGGCCATGTTACTTGCAGTGACACCTGACTTCGAGAGTTCTTTACGCCAACATCAGTTATTTATTTGATCGGTCGCTTCAATAGCTGAAATTAAGTTTAGAGAAACAAGAAAACATACAACCCGAATACCAGCGTGTCTTTGTTTTACTTCGTACCGTGCAAGAGAGATGTACTTCTGTTTCGTCTGCTTGTTCCCACGTCGTGCAGTCGCGCTCGCAGAGAACGAAAGTTTGACATTTCCTAACGTGTTCCAGCGCGCGGTCGCACTCTTTCATTCGCTCGAGTATGCATCAGCCGTCATGTGGCACTCACTAGTGCCCGTAAAAATGTCGCAACTTCCTCCATGCTCTGTTATCTGTTGCAAGCCCAGTGATCGGCCAGGACGCATTTCTCATATGCTGCCTGGAGATAAAAGGCTGCGCCTTGCCTGATCAGCTTCTCCAAATCTGCACGCACTGAGGGGTCCATTTCGCTAAAGCAGCCGAATAACAACGCAGGTGTTCTCGTGCACAGCTACCAAGATCGTGGACAGAGCGAAGATAAACAAGCACAACAGCTCAAGGGCGACACCATCACAGGAAGTGCGTCGCGCGACAAAAGCACGAAAAAAAAAAGAAAAGAAGGCGGGGACCGTGACGTGTGCATGACGCGATCCGCCGCCTCCGGTATGGGAGAACGCAGGCAAGGAATATATTGCTAGCGGAGGCTAGAGGGGATAACTGGCGAGGTTGTAGATGTTGGCAGTGAAGCTCGCCTCCTGAAATCATGGATTCGCGACACTTCAAATGCACGTCTCTCTATCCCCCTCCCCTCTCTCTCTCTCTCCCTTCTTTCTATTCCCCTCATCATTTCGCCCAGCATAGGGTAGGCCACCGGACCCTTGGCTGGCTAACATCCATGCCTTCCTTTTATCTCTCTTTCTCCAGCGTATAGCCAAATTTGCTATTTGGCCCGGTGAGGGGCCATTTAACGTGCACCCTCTGCATGGAACACGGTTGTTCTTGCATTTCACCCCATCGAAATGCGGCCGCCGCGGCCGGGATTCGATCCCATGCCTTCAGATAATGGCTATGGCGCAACGCCATAGCCCCTACGCCACCACAGTGGGTCTGTCACCAAAACTGACTAACTATTCTAACATAACACCCATAATAAGAAAATGTATTACACAGCGCAAGAACGATTGTGTACTTAACTTTACGTGCACGCTAAAGAAACTCAGTTGGTTATTCCTGAGCCCTCCAACACAGTGTCTCTGGTAGCCTCAGTAATGTTATGGGATGCTAAACACCATGAATCAGTCAACATGATGAGAAATTAGAAAAAACGGATTATTTTCTCGGCATGGAGACTTCTTCACACATGCACATTGGAAAAATAAGAGGGAGAGCGAAAGAAAACAAAAAACGTGGTCTGATTCTGCGATCTGATACTAGACTTAAAGCGCAATAACGGAAGACAACCGAAGCAAAACCGATCTCGCATGCAGAAATGCATCCAAAACTCCGGCGAAGCGCAGTTACCCGAGATAGAAGTCACGGCTTCTTTTTTTTATTTTTCCTGTCAAAGACATCACTTCCGGCTCCAGTGAAAATTTCCCGCAGCCCATGTGCCCAATCCTTACAGCCTCTAGATACTGGAACGAGCCCGAGCTGCTGTGCCAGGGCTGACGGCCTTGAACTCAGGATTGATTACAATCAACACTCTAAAGTAACGCTTTTCAGCATATCTAAAATCAAGAAGGGGGCAAACTGATGGAATAGTGCACTCTTATTTGAGCGTTACAAATAGGGAGCCATTCTTTGGCGTCTTATCTTTGTTTAGAACTTTTATACTTTTTCGCACAGATATTTTAAATAGTACTATCAAAGCGGTCAGGTTCTCCAGTACAAGTGTACAAAGCTTCAATCAGAAATGTACAATCAGTAATGTATGACCACTTAGGTAGAGCAATGACTTCTAAAAATTCACTGCAAAGCCTCAAAGGGCAATTTCAAAATTTCTCATCAACGCCCCAGTTGCATCCACAACTTGGGAATTTCTGCAAGATACGGCCTCCAACGCTAACTTTCTTCTGGCTGGGCTTTATTAATACGACAGGCATCTAGACTAACGCCAATGAACGCAAATTTGACAATATCTGAAGGCGTCCAAAGAGTACGCAAATTTAGGAAGTTTCGACGCCACGTTTCGCCTAACGAACGCTGCTTCATCCAACCAACATATATGACACTTGCGCCATTAAACACAACACATCATCATCGTTCAATCGTGTTTCGTCTTTATGTGGGTGATATTCTCGAAACAATGAACCTTTGAGTACGCAGCCGAGCTCCGAAGCGCACTTTACAACATGCGCCACAAATTTCATTGTGCTAACCGCAAAGAACCGTTCGGCAGATTTATGTATACACTACTGCGCAGTCATTTAAAACGCACGCCATTCGCTTCGTCTAGTGGCAAAAATAGCTCCGCTTGTAAAACGACCCTTCAGAGAGAGGGAAAAAAACATTAATTTCCTTTTAGCCCTCTGCCCGGGGCTACTGGTTATTGGGTCAATGGTTGCAAGTGGCAGGCAGCGTCATCGACTATGATTCGGAAGTTCGCTTCGTTACGACGGATGCAGCAATCTCAATCAAAAGTTGGCCGCTGCTACTCCCCAACCTGACCTACATCAGACGAAGATATCTTTCCGTGAGTTGAGTTTGTGAGGCCACGTTGCGGTAATGGTGTTTCAAATGCCGCCTACGATTTATAAAAACAAGGCAGGCCCAGCATTATGGGCAACTTTGGCATGACATTCGACGGAATTCAGCTCAACGGGAAAGATTTTATGGAAAAATAATACTCTTCTGTCGAACGCATACGTGGCACAGGACGCGAATAACGGCGAAGCATGCAAAAGCTTTAATATAAAGCGCACTGCAGCGACGCGCTTGGTAGTAATAAAGACAAGCACTATAGGATAGATTTCCAGCCGCAAGAAAATATCTGCAAGCCTAGCGAGCACGCTGATCTTCTTAGGGCTCCATTGGCGGGGTTTGTTTTGATGTTCTCTCAAATTTATTACCCCTCCAAAAAGCCCGCGAGTTGTCATCACCAGCAGATTAAAACCATAGCCATCATCGGAGTTGGTACAAAATTGCACTAAGTAAGGTAACTGAGAGTGCAGGCTCCTGTATGTTTACAAATCAGATTGTTCTGGAAGAATGTTTTTGCCTCTAAGTCTGCTTGATAAAAATCGAGGTGATTTTTTTTCTGTTTAAAAAGCAAAAGAAGTTATGCTAGTTATTTTTTGCTAGGACAAAACTGTGTGTTTCTCTGGAAAATACGATTCTGCATCTCTTAAAGCAACCTGTGACGTTCTGCACCGGATGTTTATTTGTTGAGTGTTGGAAAGGCCGTGGCATATAAAACGGGTACACGACTTTCCAACGCTCGTTTTAAGGCCAGGCTCTCGATAATTGATAAAAAAAAAGTTTTCTTACCTTTTTAGAAGGCAACTCTAAACGTTATACCAGTTGGAGAGAGCATTGCAGGAAACGGGAAAAGATCAGGCTGAGTTACTAGTTTACTCTCCTTTTAAGGAATGTGGAGGGGAGAGACAGATAGAGACGGAGGTGGGCCATATACACTTGTGTAGGTATTAGCATTCATATTGCACGTATCTCAAGCTTTGAATGTCATATTGGTGAGCTTTTCTAGCTGATTCCGGCAATTATTAGGTCCAGGAATTGTACGTTGCTAACCAAGCGAGTGTTATCGGAAGAAATAGCCATTAAAGTAAAGCTTAAGCACTCGGAAGCTATTTATAACAGGCGTTATTTATTCTTACATTCATACGCGCATTCGATCAAGCTGTCGCGGTAACTCCTTGGAAGGAACCTCAGCCTAACGAGTGTCACGCTATGGTGCTTAACTTTTAGAATGTAACGGTAGCTTGTGAGGCAACAATGAAAAGCACACGCAATGCTTAGGATGTGACATACTCCATAGGTGTCTGCGTGGTTGAGTGCGTTATTCCGCGTGCATCGCACAACTATAAGAAAACAAGGGAACTTGTTCTGGAAGAGTGTTTTTTTTCCAAACTTTCTGGGAAACAAAAGCTATTTTCGCATTTCCGTCGTGCTTTACTCGGGGATAACCTAAGCATGTCCCCAAATATAAATACTCAGGAAGTGAATCCAAACGAACCTATTCTGAATCACCCCAGAAACACATTTCCAACACCTTCGAAACCAGCTTTTGAGGTTCAATACTTGGAATCAGTTGGCAAGAACTATGTAGACAACGTACATGTGTTTCACGTAATTCACGGTGCGTACTTTACGAGGAAAATGACGAATCAAGTAGAAAAGGTCCTTCAAAACTGAAATTTCAAATAAAAATGGCACCTTTAATTTGCTGCGATACAATCAGGGCAGTATCATTGCAGCTGATTTCCTTAGCTCCTAATTAAACATTTTATTTGCGATCTGTGAAAAAAGAAATCAGTTTAAATACACCAATAAAGCCTGTCCGCATATCATTGAACAGAATACAACTGTCACAAATGCGGCTTTATTGGTTGCTCATAAGCAGTACGCCAATTTATCATTTGACAGTTTAAGAACTATAACGAGCCGGCAGAGGCAGACTGAGGAAGACAAAGTTCCGTCTCCCGAATGTAGGAGACCACCATCCCGGGGCACTGATGTCCAGGTGGCCGGTATGATTTCCTCGCCTGCCACCTGGCTCGAGCCCGGGATCATTCGGAGGCGCAACTTCGTCTTTCTCAGTCAGCCGGTGCCCGATCGCCATAGAGAGGAGTGCCCGGAAAGTACGTCAACAAAAAGTTATTCCTCTGCAAAAGTTCTCCAAGTGAAAAAAGGAAAGAGAAGAAACGAAAAGAAAACATGCAGCTTATTTCCGACAACGCTTTAAAGAGCTTATTGCGTAGCAAACTGGGCACGTGTGGTGAAAGAATAAGTCTTTTCTGTGAATGAAAAAGCGCTAACGATCGCGATGAGCATTGACGAGCACGCTATAAAAAAGCCAGTGAGCAGTGCACGCTCGCAACTCGTCACTATACTACTGCATTTGCACACACACTGGCGCTTTTGTAAGGCGTACGCAGTGAAAAATGGAAGCCTGGCAATGTGGGCAGCAGGAGCAACATGCACTCTGCATTTGCCTTTTGTCGGTGGGTGCAAGTTGTACTCCAAACGACTACTACATTGTTCATGCCGTTCGTAGAAGTCCTTCCAGGCCAATCAGTTTTACGAATGAGCTGCTTCATTTTCTTCTGAGAACGTGTGACATGCAGCCTGCGCATTGTTTCATCACCATCTGAGGAGTATTTTCTAATGCCGGCTTCCCACGAAGGAACGTTATTGAACTGCATGCTCGGTTCTTAATGTATTCGTGCTGGTAGCTTGTAAAGTGATGCCGGCGTTTGTATTTGCCTAACTTAGGGATGCGTAATGTAAAACAAGAAATCAAGATTTCCTGAGCGATGGCTTCACATGCTTTGTCTCTAGCCTCTTTTTTTTTTAATCGCAGCCTTATAGGCTCAGAAGTGTCGGCGGTGGTGGTGGTGGTGGTGGTGGTGGTGCCTAGAGCACTGCACGGGCTCGGGCTTACCCGAAAGCCCGGGCCCGGCCCGGCCCTTGCGCCGGTTTGGGCAGTTTTTTCACGGGCTCGGGCACGGCATGGGCTTTTTGACGCGGGCACGGGCCGGGCTCGGGTATTTTGATGCGGGCCCGGGCCGGGCTCGAACTTTTTGGCGGTTTGCATGTAACGTGCAGCAAGTTATCCTCTCGCGTCTCGACTCTGAAAAACCTGTTGCCCCGGCGCAGCTGGAAGCTAGCAGTGCGACCCCTGTGTACTTCCCTTTTCTTCTTCCGTCGTATTTTGCGCTGTTTGAACAGAATGTAAAAGTCCAGAAAGACCTCCGTCACCACAAACCAAAGGCTGCCATTGTATTCCTTACCTAGATCAATGTAATTATTGCTTTCAGCGCGGTGTAAGTACGTTCGCGACTTGCTGATTCTTCAAAGGCGAATTGGTAAAACGACTACTGGTAAGATAAGATAACTGGTCACGCGGCTGAAATATGGCACTGCGTCCATCTATGATTGCACGCATGTTCTCAACCGGCCGCCTAGCAGCAGCGCATTACGTTGCACCATGGAAGAACGAGAAGCTTTCTTTCTCCATTTGCTCCATCCATGCGCTGCGCTCAGGACCTGTCGTGGCGTGAAGATCAGTGGTCGTGACTGCGCTTCAGCTAGAGTGTACTAAAATACGGTTGAGTGGCACGAGTGGCTGTGGCGGCGCATAATTTGCACTGAGGCGCCCAACGTGGAAAAATACTGTGGCGGCGTCGGGATAGAAGTGGATTGGGCCACATCAAAGTCGCGCTGTTGGAAAGTGGTGGCGATACTGCTCGGCAGGGTCATTCGTACTACTTCGCGCGCTGGTATTTGCGTTCAGACAGCTCAAATAGTGTTCATAATTGCAGATGACATGTATTTATGCCTTAAGAATAAATTACTTTCATTCTCTTCCTTATTTTATTTTTTATTGCCACTCGGTGGTCTTTTTCGGTCTCGGGCCGGGTTCAGGCCGGTTTCGAGCCGGGCTCGGGCCGGGCTCGGGCCTAAGGTAAAGGGGTGGTGGGCCGGGCCGGGCGGGTAACGTAGATTATTTCTGGGCCAGGGCCGGGCACGGGTGTCGCCGTAAAACTTTTAGTCGGGCTCGTGCGGGTAGCCCGACGTAAAATCGGGCCCGCGCCAGGCCCGGGTCGGGTCCTTGCTGAAAAAATCGGCCCGTGCAGTGCTCTAGTGGTGCCACGCTGTAAAGTGCACCGATCCTTGTGATAGTGCAAAAGGGTCCAAGCCCAATGGCACATACCAAGGACAAAAAAGAAAGACAGAAAGCGGGAGAAAGAAAGAAACAGAGAGAAAGAGAAATAAAAGAGAGAGAAAAGATATATATATATATATATATATATATATATATATATATATATATATAAAGAAAGAGATAGAAAGAAAGAGAAAGAGGAAGGAATATAAATAGACAGCGAGAAATAGAGATACAAAGAAAGAGAGAAAGAGAGAACGAAAGAGACAGAGAAAGAAAGAAAGAAAATCACCACGAAGGTCAGATACACGCGCGACAAGGTTCGCTTACCCCCATTTTCTCGACAGGGGAAGGGCTGGTGATTTTTTTTTCTTTACTGCTAGCTTTTTTAAGCGGCGTTGGACAATTGGGAAGAAAAAAAAACGTCTCTTGAGAAAGGGGCTTTCTCCGAAATTGTGTTCGGTGCTTACCAGGATAGATGAGAAGATGCTATAGCCGCATCAAACGGATCTTTGGCAGTAGATGTGCTTTCGAAATTTTCACCTGCCTATATCAAATACTTGAGCGTGTGTTTTCTTAGGCTTCAAGAAATAAAAATGGCGCACGTGTAAAGTTGGTTCTAACTAAGTTGCGGAACAAATGTTTCTGTTAGATTGAAGTCTTTGCTCCCTACAAGATGCGCGCTTGGGCAAGTCCCTTTTTATTTTATGTTCTGTGATAGTCTTCGCAATAATATCTATTTCCCTCGGTCAGCTCTAGCTTACATCCCGATTAGAATTAAAGTCAGCAGGCTTGTAAAAACAACGTTGGAACATGATGCTGTAAAATGCACCTGCAAGAGATGCCGTTTGAGGAAGCAGCAGTTTGCAGCCTGCACGCAATCAACGAGCCTGATCCTATGCGTATTTCTGCACTTGACTTACTTTTCTCTCTTCTTAAACATGGCACTGTGTTGTTTTTTACGCGTATAGGTGAACACCATGCTTTCTAAAGCAATGTACAGTAAAAACAGCAAGCGAAAAGGAAGTCGCTTCTGCATGGGTCGACATGTTCTTTTCTGAAGACTGTAAAGAAAGTGTGTGCCAATGCTAAGCTCAATCTTTATTCAAGTTTCCCGATTAGATAGCGCGTTTTTCTTTCATAAAGGTAGGATAAATGAAGTTTTTGAAATTCTGGTCCCCCCACCCCCACACAACAAAAAGAACATTTTTGTTTTCTGACATTGCAATGCTTTCTGAATAGAACAACAGAAAAGCAAACTTCAAATAGCCGTAGCGAAACCTTTATTAGGACTTTGTCTAGGAAGTACAGTTGAGGAAGTGGATTTTTCAATCTGTCATAAATGTTTTTGCAAATGTTCTTGAAAACACCGAAATTCCCGAAAGCTCAACTGTAAAGTTTACAGCTGTGTAACTCATCAATAAGAAAAGATATCAATTGTGTAAACTGCACCTAATAAAAATTCGGTAGAGACACCTAAGACTGCTCACGTGTGCGAATGCGAAGGCATTATGCCATTTGACCTTGGAACGTCGTGAACACGCTCATTTTATCCACGCATAAAGTGGCGCCACCTACTTCCCATTGTCTGCGCCGTGACGTGCCCAATGACGCATGCACTAGGCCACACCTTTACTCAGCCTCGTGGCTGCGACGTCACGTGTGCAATCAAGCACGCATTAGGCACACGTTTAGTAAGCCAAAAAACTGTGGAGCCGCCGTGGCGTCGGGGAAGTGTGCTCGTCTCGCAACCCCGGAGGCCCGGGCTCGATTCCCACCCAGACCGAGATATGTCAAAGTTTGTTTTTAAAGCCATTAATTTACTTTGTTTACAACCTCAATGAGAAATTTTACATCAATCCGGGCATGTTCAGAGCACAGCGAAAGATCGCAGCGGGGGTTGAAAGATGCGAGGAGGAAAGCGGACGAGGAGGATGCAGCAGAACCACGAGGCGGAAAGCGGAGGAGGAGGGTATGGCGAAAGCGTGAGAAGAAAAGCGTAGTGCGGTGACGATGGCTACGAGATGGCGACACAGTAGTCGTCTGGGAGGTCTGTCGGCGGCGGCTGCTGTGAATCGCGTCCCCGCGTTGGCTCTCGCCATTTCCAGATTAGTGAGGCAGCACAAGACAGATGGTCCGCGCCAGCCAATATATCGCGAAATGAAAACACGTATAGAGCTGCGCTAAAATTTCCCATTATGGAGTATCGTAATCGTCCGTGAATTTTCTGACGTGGTTTTACGCTTTGCGGCGTCAGCCATATATGGCACCATCTTAAGGTCGCGCCGACGCCGACGGATTTTTGCGTAATGGGGCAAATAGTGATTTCGCATTCTTAAATCGAAAATTGATTATTATACTTCGCTCCGAAATACGCCGCTAATTTGTGAGTAGGAACTTTAAAGAAACCATATTAGACATTGTATATTTTCATGAATGAAAAGCTTTATACTGCAAGTTCGTCTGCTTTATATGCTCTAACGGGTGCAGTTTGTGGAGCTGTGATATCTTTTTTTTTTTTGGTTGTGAGTAACAGATTTGTAAACATCTTGCTTCAATTTTTTAAACTTAATTTTGGGGAATTTATTAAGAACACTTCGGTCTTTAAATCGAAATTATGCTAGCAAGAGTCACTAGAATTTCACTTTTTTCACTAAGATCCGGCAACGCACATTCAAGTCTGTACAGTGGTTCTCTCATGAAAGCATTCTTGCCTTTTGCAGATATTTTAATAGAGAAATTCGAAATGTCCCTACCTAAAGCTTTCTGTTAAAATTTCTGTGCTCTCCTTTCGCTTGGAGTCTTATACCACCTCCACTCGTTTTCTGTGCCTCCGCAACTATAAACGCAACAGAAGCCAGTTACTCCAGCAGAAAAGAACCTAGCTTGGTGCAGAGGTGAAGACGTTTTTCTGTACGAACGAGCGGCGGGCTCCGGGCTTAGCTGGTGATATCCATTGATAGCACCTGCTGCAAAACCGGCTCGATGTGAGCATACGCGGCTAAATTTACGAGTCTTCTTTCGACCTGCTGGTCACCTCATGCTCTGGAAGCCGCCTTGGTCGTAAGGAAGGCGTTCTAGACAAATGTCTTGATCCGTGTACCTATTCGAAAGGAACTGTAGCAGCGCATTAGACGGCAGGTGTCACAATCGACGGAAATTAGTCGCATGTTCGCTTCTGAGATGCCTTTTTCTCCTGAAGGAGAGTGTAGCATTTTATTTCTTTGAGATCAGCAGCCAGGTTTGTGAGTGCGTTCTGTGTGCCGATTGCTGCAGACTTCGCGGAGCGCGCTTTTATCCTTCCTTCCAAGTGTGCCGGCAGCGCTTTTCAGAACTCAGGTCACCGTGTCAATAACGTCGTCTCTTCCCTCTCTCGCATCGCAGGTACTTCGCCGTGGTGCGACCCTTGTGCGCGCGGCTGCCACACTGGCTGGCACTGGCCGCCGTTTGCGGGGTGTGGACCACCTCGGCATTGCTGTCTCTGCCGAACTTGCTGTACTCCCGAACCCGGTCGTACCGCTACGCTGACGGCAGCCTCCGCACGGTCTGCCTGCTCATATGGCCGGACGGACCCGCTTATATGTCTCGCACGGACTACGTGTGAGTAGGCCTGCGTGCATTTTTTTCTCATTGCCGTAGCAGCCCGAGATTAGCAACTTACGTGACTGTCCCGTCTCCCGGAAAAATAACTATGTGGGCAGTGTAGGCATAGCGCAAGAGGTGCTGGTGACAGCTCTTTTTTTTTTAAATTTTCAGCCATAAGTGATGTGCTTGACATGTCGCTTTATTCCGACTAAAATTACATTTTACTTCTTTGGCGTATGTATAGTTACCACGTTCTTTCTCAATTTTCTATGAGGTGCTGGTAACACCGGCATCCATAGAAATAGAGATGCTTTTGTTCCAAATTCAGTTAGCTTCTCGGTTGTAATGTTCTGCACCACTGAGATATAAAAGGGTTTTCAGCTCACTAGGACCGACTGCGAATAATAAACCGAGGACTTGTCTTCACATGAAGCCAAAAATATGTTGTTAATTTCCATGAGAGGAAACACGAAACATTTTATGTGTTCTACTGATTCAAACAAAAATGAACACATACTTTTGCGTACACGCGGAAAGAAAGAGCTACGCGGATTACAGTGTGTGAAATAAAGAAAATAACGCATCTGGGGCCAAATTCACAAAGCTTTTCTTTCGTAAGTGCTGCTTGTATTTGGCCAGCCGCCTTCACTAAGGATATGTCCAACACCACGATTGGCTGACACCTGCTTCGACTAACTGTTTTAGCGTAAGAACGTTCTTGTGAATCCGGCCCCTGACGCTTTTGAATAGGCTTGCTTGATACGTTGTATTGGCACAGTGACTGTAAAATATTTATTAAATTATTATAAACTTAATAATTGTAATACTTAATGCGAATGAAATGGCAAAAAATGTATATATTAGCGAGTTAATCAGGCGCCAACGAATTAGGAATAAAACAAACGCTGGCGACTCATTGAGATGGCTACTAACAGCATCTATATCTGGTATTCCTTCAGTGCATGTGTTTTTCTTATACCTTCCTCTATATTAGTTGAAACAACGTACGCGTATAAACTGGTAAAAATTAAGGGGCTCCGATGAGTGTCACAGCACGCCTTTCACAAACATCTACAAAAACACGTTAAGGATATTTACACCTCTGATCAGTTTAGAAAGAATATGATAACTATATATACCGCAAAAAAGTAAAAAGTGATTTTTGTCGGAATAAAGCAATATACCAAGCACATCACTTACTGCTGAAAATTAAAAAAAACATAACTTTCACAACATTAAAGTTTTGCATCCATTCATCCGTAACTTTCACAAATGTCGTCTTTTATGACTTCACGTCATTTTGATTGACTGACTCACCCACGGATTTTCATGCACTAAAGCAACAGTTGAGCTATATGACAAGCACCCTAATGGAAAGCTCCGTAATAATTTTTAACCATCTTGACTCGTTTAACGTGAGCGTAAATGTAAGTACCATACAGCAACTTTCTTCTTCTTTTTTTGTATTTGTACCTTGTCGAAATGCGGCCGCTCCGGCTGGCAATTGAACCCACGTTTCTTGGGCTCAGCAGCACAACACTTCTGCCACTGACAACGGCTACCTTATTTTGCATATCACGAGAACCAGAAACTGCCCTTTTGCTATTATAGCAATTAAATGGACACTCGGAGTGCGTTTGCGTCCATGAGGTCGCTGTCATCGCCCGGCAATTCCGGGTGCGAACGGCTTGCGTGGCCCACGCGGCCCAACCCTGTGTTGGAGGTCGCGTGATCTGCTGCGGGTTTTAGGGTGAACGGCGATCGGGGGGGGGGGCGATGCTTATTGAAATATAACGTGCCCATGGTCTAATATGGTCTATTACTCTGTTGTCGCTGTCAATACTTCACCTCCCAGGTGAAACTGCGATACTATTTTTTGCAAATATAGCATAAACAATATGTCTGACAGAGAGCAGAAATAGAGTAGCGTAGACAGCTAAACAAACTAAATCATTGACACTTTTTCACATGCCTACACTGAAGACATCCTTACCTTAAGAGGCACGAGACACCGAACGTATTTTTATTTCCTGCCCCATCACTAGGGGAGGCTTCTCTTTTTCATCGAGCATAGCGGGGCTAATGAATGCTTCGGGTTAAAAATAACACACTAGGGAATCTATTTCGAAAGTTGCCCGCCATTCACATTAAATGCCACATTTATCTCCATACATATTTCACTTCATTGAGCATCCTGGTCATCTCTCTGCCCCTGTAAAGGATGCTCAGCCGATAAATTTAATATGTAGAGGCGAAGCCTAACGCGAAACGTTTATGGCTCTTGGAAGGGGCATTACAAAACCGCCAAAAAATCGAGTTGATAATTACGAAAGTGGCCATCTGCATTCGGTATCAGTATGTAGCTCAGTCAATAAGAGTCTATAAGGGCACGTCACTTATCTCTCTCGTAAAGTTTGCTAATTACTTTTTTTCGGAACGCGTATTTGGGGTTTATATTTTTCGATCATCATACACACGGTAAAATGTCCACGATGATTATCCAAGCATCGGAGCTTTGGTGCACTGCAAGTATTTTGCGTAAGGAATATTGACATGTTCCGGAGTGCCGTTAACTAAGTAACACGGATCTTCGGATAAAATCGACGGAACATTTACTCAGCTTACAACCTCTGTCTGTCAGCTCTTCTGCGCCGCGAACATCTGTACAAGCGTGCTTGTATGCATGTGTCCTGACAGTTGCAACCGAATATGGTATTTATATATTCTTAGACCGGCAACCTATTCCGGACCCGCTCCCGCGAGAACCAGCACCAGCATTCACAAACATTTCTTACACTGGATGTGTTTTACGAACAAGAGTGAAGACTGCCAGCCAGTGGCAAAGAGAACTTACCGACTAAGAACTTTGTGAATTTGGTGCCAAGTGTTTAAGGGCCATGTTAACCAAAATTCAAGCCTTCGGAATTTTTAAACAGTTCCATGTCTTTTAACAACTGTGCTTGAAAAAAAAATGTTACGTTAAATTTGAGTTCTCACCGAATAAAAATGTGTTTCTCAGTTACGAGATGCCAGAAGAGAATAATAATTGAAAATGCAAGGGCCATGTTGATTTCGCCTGTCCTAAAAAACACATGGCGTGATGTAGCAGCACCTACTTTTGATTTGGTACCACGCTTTCAGTACGTGTCTCAGGAAAGCTAACCAGCGCAGAAACAAGTACAATAGAAACAGGCACAAGAAGGTTCATGCTCCTTTTTACATATATCTACCATCAGTTCATAACTTTTATGTTTAATGAAAATTCTTGCCTAATTTATAACAAATAGCGCCTAATACCACAATCCGAGTCGAAGATGTCGCGCTATTTCGTGTCTACAACTAGTTGTCTACAATGATAATCATTATCACTGTATCAACAACGGCGGTCACGCACCTCCTTCGCCAGTATCTGTTAATTCCACTCACCATGACGAAGCTGTTCAGCCTTGTCATGTCCACATTAAGGCATCATCATTATCATTACGTCGTCGATGAAATAAATGTAAGTTTGTAAAGAAAACAGCGCACCACAGCCGGTATCGAGCGATAGAGCATCCCTTCTGGAAATTACCTCTCTGGCGACCCGAGCTAAGACAACTTTTTTTCATTATTATTTCACGGCATTTATTACAAACGAGGAAAAACCATGTATGTACAGGAACTATATGCACAAAGGGGTGCTAGCGCTGACGAAGCGCGAGCGCTGAAGGCAGAGAGAGAGAGATAAATGAAATGCGAAAGGCAGGGAGGTTAATGAAGGCAGCAATACTTCAGGGGGCACGCGCTGTTGATCGCCGCCACGGTGCACGACGCAGTCTTAAGCCAGCAAAGAGGCGATACGAGATCAGCGAACGGAGGAGACATTTGCATGTTGCCGAGTTTCGCGGGGTCTTGCTTACCGACGATATGAGGAACTGCAGCGCTGCAAGCCCCACTTCTCACCGCGTCGTAGTGCTCGGGGAAGCGGCAAATCAGTAACGAGTAGAGTATTAGCGCTTCCAGAGATTGTTCTACTCCATAATGTACACCTGCTGCAAGAGAAATTTGTATCGCCGTGTTTCGCTGCAACAGGGATCTATGGGGCTATTGGTGTTGTCAAGCGCAACTGCGTGCAAAAGTTTGCACGTCCAAGAGACGTATTAAGAGCAACACGCGCGCGAAATTGTTCAGGCGTGTGCTATCCATCGCAGCCAAACGCCGTACCCGAGCATTCCATCTGTAGGCCTGTGTGGAAGAGAAATTGTATAGCTGCATGACTAAATGGAGTAAGACGTATATATATATATATATATATATATATATATATATATATATCTTCTGCCTCGAACTGGGATTATAATCTTGACTCATCTCTCTATTCTTTTTTTTTCGTGTCTTCTTGAGGTATATAAGCCATGCTCTGTGCAATACAGCTTTGAGTTGATAGTGTGCGCAGTGTCCTCTGTCTTCTTTTCTGCAATTTGTTACAGCGCTCTTTGCTACCATAAATGTGCGAACTATCTCACCTATTCGCGTTCTTGCAGCTGATGCTTGCCCCGCAGACATCCCCAAAGCATTCGTTATTATTATTACTATTATTTTTGCCATTCGTTACTGCTCATTGTGCGCACAAGACTGTGAAGCACGGCTGCGTCAATTATTTTTCCGTAGCTGCTGCAGCCCTCTTATGAAACATTTCAGAAATACTGACTTTCAAGGTATCAGGGACACTTAGGCACGACACCCGTACGCAAATTATTGTGGATACAAGATAATGAATACTATTTAGCTCTACGAAGGCTGACTGCTTCTTTTCCGATGAAGTTCTCAAAAAACAAGCGTAAAATTCCTAACAAGGGCATGTTTTAGATACACACATTGGGTAACTGTTTCTGTAACCATCAAATGTACCTTAGATTTTCTTAGCGCACACCCTTGGAGACCATCCTAAAATACCACTGCCGCCTCTTCAGCACGTTATCAACGAATGTCCTCCATCCCTCTTCACCTCACTGAAACGGTTTCGATAGCGAAATTCTGATAAAGAGTAAAGAACAAAAGCGTCCCCATTTGAGTTATGACACTTTATTTATAAAATTTCATAGCGTAGCTGGAAAGGGAGTTGCAGAATGGTTTTTCGCGCGGTGGTGGCAACATAGGGCCAGCACGCGAGGCATCGAATGCCTGCCACAGAACAGCCAACAGTGCAACCAGTGCCGGAGACTCGAAGCGGCCGTATGACCAGTGAGCCGGTGAGAACACGTAGCCTTGCGCCGGCGTGAATGAGAAACCATCATTAAGAACAGCCAGTAACGCAGACTCGGGTATATCAAAGGATGTGCACCGTCTTTCCTAAAGTGTTTAAGTTGCTCGAATTTGTATACACTTACGAGGTATTTTCTTATGTCTGAGAGTTTCCTCCTGAATATGTAATTTGCCAGCCGTGTCTGCATTCAGGCGCCCATCACTCACGAAAGCAAGTTACACGATAACAGTGTGGCCACCGCAGTGATGGCCAGTTGTGTACGGTCCCGTATTCACAAAACCTAATTTACGTAAGTGCCGCTATTAAATGACCATGGCTGTGTTGATTGCCTCGCTATTGCGCCAATCGCTCTTTTAAGTGGCAGTCACCTGAAGGCTACACAATGAATTTAAAATTTTGCGCAAGAAAAGTTTTGTGAATACGGACCATCCTATAGTAGAGCACGCGGTCCAGGGTCAATTTAGGCTTGCTTCTTTTGAGAGGCGGTCTCACTCTTGCCGTTGCTAGTTGAGTAAACATTGAATAAACGTTGAGAAAACAAGTAAAGAAAAATAAGGTAGGAAACCGGGACAAATTCCAGGGCGTGAATTACAAAAATTTGACAGCGTGGCCGCTAGCTTCCCCGAAGGCGAAGTATATTTCTAACAAAACACACTGGCAGGAACTTCCATTAAACGAATATTGAAACATTAGGAACCACTTTTGAAGAGTTACTTGAACGTCAGCCTTCAAATGGGAAAAATAATTACAGAATAAAAGCGAAAGAAGAATTAAAAAGTGTGCCAGTAAGTTCGTCGAAATGCTTAGCCTCTACGTATGACGCCTCGCGTATATATATATATATATATATATATATATATATATATATATATTTCGAGACGTGATGCATGTTCTGAAATACATATACATGGTGTTTCAGCGAGCGAACACTTTCAAAAATTCTTAAAGGTTGCCTGTGGCAGATAGCATGATTCTACTTCATGAGCTGGTCTGCTCGAAGAGGCGGACCTTAGTTGCACAAGAAATTGCGTAATCGAATAATTAAAAAATGCAGTAATTAAGTTTTTCACTAATTACCTGATCGCCCATATTGCAATTTACAAATTGTAGCTATGGAGTGTGCAAGGCGCAACCACTTGGGACGAATTCTCGACATGACACCAGTTTCGAGATATTAATACCCGAACTTTGCATAGAAATGCATTGGCGTTCCAATTAGTTTCTTAACAAAAGTCGCTTTATGCATTGAAGCACAAAATTAATTGGAACGCCAATGCATTTCTCCGCAAAGTTCGGGAATTAATATCTCAAACTGGGGTCATCCTGATAATTATTTCAATATAGATCCGCCTTGAGAACTCCACAGCTACAATTCGTAAATTGCAATATGGGCCATCAGGAAATTCGTTAAAAACTTAATTAGTGAATGTTTGGTAATTAGTTAATTATACATTTCAATTGTTTGGCAAATAATGTCCGCCTCTTCCAGTAGACCAGCTCATTAACTAGAATTTGGATATCTGCCACAGGCAATTTTATATAAATTTTGAAAGTGTTCGCTGAAACACCCTGTATATATATTTTTTTGATAACATGCATCGTGTCTATAAATGGACGATTCGAGATGCTGCTGAACATTCTGCGTGGTGTGTATATTATGATGACCCTTCACAATGCGTAAGCTACCCCTCGTATGCCTTGGGTACTGCCTATAGCACCGTGTACACCAGCACCTTTGAACATCACATTCAAAGCCACGTAACCTGGCTGCTGACAGTTCCATCAACTTCTTCACGATGATGTCTTCATAGTATCGCTATCTTTGTCTCGCACTCTAATGTCTAATTCCCCAGCGCTTTGTTAAGTACACCTATGACTTCATCGTCACGAAATAGTATTCACGCCATTTACAAGCATCGATAAGTGTGCCCAGGCAAGTTTTATTCTTAACGGTGGTTTAGAGGGATCAATATAATTCTCAAGGGAGTGTCCACCAGTATTAGTAATAAGGCAGCAGCTTAAAGGTTAGTGATGTCTAGTCCTTGGGCCAGCGCTGAACAGAAACTGCAATGTCTTGTTCCAAATAACTAGTCTTTCTCATGAATGAATAGATAACGGCACCAACAAGTTCCTTAATTCATCTGACTTTCTTCACCATTGTTTACTTTACATCCTCATTTCTTTAAAACAACTAGCAAGAGCCGAATGGTATTATGCATAACATAGAAGTATTTCTAAGATAAGAAAATTGCAAGATATTGATGGCGCCTTGTCCTCATCAATTTATTTTCTTCCTCATGCGAGTTCGCAGGAAGCCTCATCAAGATTGCTGTTATCTTTCAGCCAGGAATTCAATAACATGGAAGAAAAACAGTGAAACTTCACGAAACCTCAAGGTGCGATAAATGGAAATACTGTCAAGTTTAAACGAAAGGCTTTTGGATGTAATGTTGGAAGCGTCGCTTTTACCAAGAATCGAGTTTTCGTAAACCATGCTGAAGTGCGTATGGATTGCATCGGCCATTTGGGAAAATATAGGAACAATACCCATTTACGTGTTATGTGCTGTTAATTAAATTTGGACAGTATTCAAACGCTAACATGAAAACGTTAATTACATTACCATTAAAAATTGATTTATCATAGAAACTTAGTGTTAGCACCAGTGCTGTACGCTTTCTGTGCCCATAGTTTTCTCACTAAGCGAAGTGTTATTATCTGGCATGGCGCGCCATTGAAGATCTGCTGCCTTGAAGACGTTAAAGTCATCTTCTTACCCAGGAGAAAAGCTGATAGGTTTTATCAACCGCCATCATCCATCATAACAAGACCTTATATATTGGCTTCTAGTGGGCCTGAAAACTTGACACGTTTAATGTAGTTAAAAGTTGCGGGCTCTTATGCGTTCGCTTTTAATACCTCAGAAGGTGTTAGGGAATTTATAACATATCACTGCATAATGTGCTTGAAACATAAAGCATGCATGCGCTTTCCCTTGTAAGATGTGTCATCGGAATTCGTAGTTACAAGCAGTATGACTGTAAATACGGCAAATAATGCAGCTCGGTAGAGGCAGAGCCTTCTAGCAGATGGTCGGCGCTCACTGTTGTAATTTGCAAATTGAGCTGGCACACTTGCCATTCCGCCAGCTTAACGTTCTGTTAGTCTGCTGCAAACGGCATGTCAAGACAAAGGAAAATGGGTCTATAGCTGCCTCTTGAGCGCTGCGCATATGAATAGTACAAATGTGAGTTCCCTTCTTACGAGTCACAAGGCTGTACGGCAACTTAATAGGGCATTTTATTTGTACGGTATTTATTGAGCAACATAGGGGTCACGTTCTCCCAGCTCTACTAATACAACAATTGCGGGTATGCAGATGTACGCATTCAAATGTTGGTATACGTTAAAGCTCCTCAGTACGAGTTAACTTGAACCGATGCGATAAATTTAGCGAGTTGGCATTTATGGCCCATTAGAGTAATAATGTAAAGAAACCGAAGGCTTGTCTGTTTGTTCACCCCGTAGAGCAACAACACAGTCAAGGAAGTGCCCTCACGGGACCGGTGGGAAAGCCAACATCTGAAGCGATTATTTTAATTCCTTTTAGTCAAAGCCGGCGGAGTCTTTATATAGTTTCGGCACTGTTCTGCTTCAGCCCGCTGTAGTAAACATCCACTAGTGCCGTACTCAGGCTATGCATTTGTAGCTACATACCGAGAAATATGAAAACTTATTTTTTGAGCTCTTCCGGCACCCATATATCTTCTGTTCTGGTCATACTTAACATCGACTAAGTATAAATGTGTAATGAACCAATAAACCTTTTTTTATACGGCGTTTCGAGCCAGTATCACGCCTCCCACCCACTTCCCGAAAAGTTTAGGCCAGTCACTTACTTTACACCAGGAATATAGCTGTCGTATGCTTGTTTTCGTCGATGTCATCCGTAGTTCAATGAACGCTCACCGAAAAGTTGTACTGACATTTTCTCGCAGAAGAGAAAAAAATCGTCATTCCGCGTTAGACGCAACTATAAATTACCAACAGCACGGTGCAATTCCAGCGGTGAAATAAGTGCCCTGCTTAACCTCCAGGCTGACCGATGCTAAGCCGGCCTGCGCAATCAGCGCGCGTGAGGGCTCAAAAATTAAAAAAAGAAACAGAGTGATGGGGGGGGGGGGGTGCAGACTGTACAGGGGCGCTAAATATGCATGCAGATGCACAGTAAATGACAACCGCTAATAACTCCGGAAATCTTTCGATAGGACGAACAGAAAGGGAAGCTTGTACGGTGGGCACTCCGAATCCACAATTCATTGCTGTCGCGCTATTTTAGCTCACGGACTCTCAACAATTCACGTTTCCCGTTGTTGAACGAGATTCAATAGTTGTGCCCTCACTGCAATTTGCACGAATCAATTTTGAACCCTCAACTTCACTAGTTCATGCAGCGTCCTTCAACATATGCTTATATCTTTAAAGGCAACACGAAGCTATTTTTCGTTGTGGATTTATTTCCCCTGCTAGAATGCTCGCGCTCTTACCAGTCGTTTATTGACGCCGTTTGCAAGAAGCGTTTGTACAAAATAGTTACAAGAAATAAACCAGAAAGCTGCGTTCTCTTTTGCTTTGTTGAGAAGCGTCGATTCTAGAAGGATTTACAACGAATACAGTTTTGCGTACTCTTTTCCGCGAACGTTTGAAAATGTGACAGTTGTTACACGAGTACTACCACAGAACGGTCATAACCAACTCCGCTATTAACATCTTTGCTATGTCCTGTAATAAGAACACTGAAAATAACTTCTTGGGCGAGTTGGTGTTTACTGAACATGATACTTAGTAGCGCAAAACTCGAAATAAAAGACAACAGTGAATGACGAGAGCGCTCGTCTTTCCTTTCCTCTAGTCATTCACTGTTTTCTTTTATTTCGAGTTTTGCGCTACTAAGTATCATGTTCAAGGACACTGAAGTTCTTGTGCCAACGGGAGCAAGGCTCCACCAGGACTCTCACATCTTATTTTATTATAATGCCGTGTGTTGGCCAAGAAGCAGATTCATTATATTTCAAACGGCAGAGTAGCTTAAGGAGTGAATGTTTCTACGCTGTTTTTAGCGTATTGAAGAAGTCGGAGCTCCGCGAGAGCAGAACAAGTTAGCTTAAACACCAGTCTTGTAGGTATTGAAGAATGTAGAACAAGAGGATCCGCTGCATTAAGTATGAGTATTTCGCATGAACGAACACAATGCTCTTGAGTTGAATTAACAAGCTTACACCCTTGGCATAGTCAGAAAACGATGCTTCCCGGTGGTGTCAGTTAAAACGATCGTGCTGACGAGTCCACCCATTCTGCGCATGACAGGGGCAGATACGTTTGAACTCCACTCACAACAGCAGACACAGCAACTACGCATTGGTCGATGGCACGTGGTTGTATATTCACCCCGTGTAACTCAACTAAACGAGCTTCGGAAACAGTGGCCTGTACATTCACTGGCCACTGCCTTGACGATCTGTCTACCGCCTGGGCTAGCGAAGCTGACCAAATTCGAACAAGTGACCTGGAGGCAGCTCCAATCTCGCACATTCATATCCCCAAATCACTTAGCTCTGATACACCCAGGCCTCTATTCACCGGAATGCATCCTATGCGGTGCCCCCAGAGCAGACTTTCATCATATTCTATACATTTGCTCTGAGCTCCAACCACCATCCGATTGGCAATTAACAGACCTAGAGAGATGGGAGATCGCGGTGTCCGAGCTCCGACCCGGCTGCTCAAAAGCAGCTGGTGGGCTGGGCTTTGAGAGTCACCGAGGGTCACAAGCTCACGGCCACCCTACGAGACCTAGAGCCGACCCACTCGTAGGTTGTATATAAGGCTCAAATATTAAATGTTTTCCACCACCACCACCACCACGAAGCTCTGAAGAAACTCTGACCTACCGGCTGTGGCTTGGTGTGGCGTTTACCAAGTCATAGTCGTTCATAGTTGGATGTGCCGATAACCTTACCTGCGACATGTGCGGCGGCGTGATAAAACGATGGCACATCTTCTGTGCATCTGCATATGTTAGAGTATGGAGAGGGAGGTGTTGTGTACCGCGTTAGAGACACTGGAGAGCCGGCCACTGCAAGAGCAAAAGTGTGGAAAGTTGGTCTCGTTGGAGATTCACGACTGTAGATACAGCGCGAGGACATGGATGGGTGCGTCTGCTCCAGTCCGCTTTGCCTTCCTCGCGCTGCACCTATAGCCTGTTCAGAGGAAAATATACTTGGCCAGTGGTTCAAACGGACCTGGGCTTTAAAGGCCGCCATAGCACTAGTTCGCTTTCTGCGGTCTGCAGGATTGCGAAGTACGTTGTGATAGTTATGTGTGCATCTTCAATTTTGTGCGCCAATTTTCCTTGCAATAATCATCTTTCTCCCATTATATCTCTTCAAGTCCCTTTTCCCCCGTTCAGGGTAGCAAACTGGAATTTTTTTTCAGGTTAACCCTTATGCCTTTTCTTTGCTTTTCATTCTTTCTCACTCGATCTCTCGTCGTTGTAAATATAATCCGACGCCCTTCAGAAATAAATAAAATTTCAGTTTACAAAAAGCTCTTAATACATAAAGGCTAATGTTGCGTAGATTGGCAGAGCTCTCCGTGTTTTATTTGAATAGACTATCATGGTGTTGTACCACATATCTTCGAGCCTTCATCGCGGTGACTTGAGCTTCCCCGCGTGCTACAGGTGCATAGCACTTATGCAAGACGGGGTGAAGGACCAACCAAAGCCCCAGAGCTAACGACTCGCACGCTCTGCGTGACATGGTGAAAGAGCGCCAACCTCCAGGGACCCATTATTCCTAGAGAGAAGGAATGCGACGCGGGTGACGTCACCACCTGGTCCGCCTTATTCAGTACGACGACGGACCGGCAAGGATGCGTCGGCAGGGGCATTAAGGCCGGACCGGCGCATTGTTAGAGGAGAGAGTCACCACCAGTCGACGTCCTCGGTCTGATGGGATCGGGAAGCTATTTTTCCGTCATTAAACACTGATTGTGTGCTCTTTCTGCTATGGATGCTGTTTCCCTGCGATACGATGTAAATAGTGCGTAATGTCTCCTTTGCTCTCCGTCTACAACCAGTCTCATGTCACTTCGTCTCTGAAGTCGTAACAATGGATACCGAGTGAAATAAAGCAAATAAAGCTGCATCTGCCACTTGAGCTAGGGCCCTTAGAAATTAGTGAGCCGCTGCTTCTTGCACTGAATTCTTGGCTGACATGTTTAAGCGAAACGGATGGTTAAGTGCCACAGGAGTTATGAGGCATGAACACTTTTAAATAAACCTAATGGGCAGTACAATGTTTTTTTCACTTTCACACAAGATACTTTTCCAAGAAATTTGGTATAAACAAGAAAACTTCTTGGCATTTTTGGAATAGCGATCTGACGAGAGCTGTGGTCATGACTTCCAGTTCTCCGCAATTCACAGGATTTCGCATCGTTCCATTTCTTGACTCAGGCCGCCTTGGCATGGAAGACTCCATCTATTTCTCGTCCTTGGTGCAATTAACAGTGTTAGCGAAATTGATAGCACAGTGGAATGCCTGTATATATATATATTATATATATATGGCTTTGAACACATGACACGCCTGGCAGTGTGTGATAAGCGCACAATAAGCATTATTGTGCTTTTGGTCACATTTTATTTCAGGAGGACACACTCAAAGTGGCCCCTAATCGCGTCCATGACTCACTATATTCCATCCTGCAGATTACTGGCGGACGCAGCACTGACTTGAAATTAAATAAACGTGAACTAGTGCGTGTCGGCTACGATATCTGAGGAGCAGACGTTGGCATCCGAGCATACTGGATACAATGGCGTACGAAAGAATGCAAATGACCCATCTTTTGGAACAGAAATGCTGTCATGCATAAGATACTTTCTAAATGCTTTTCCTATGGCATCACACAAAGATTCAGTACAGAGGGCCGTTAAGGGCGCAAAAATCTGCGCATACAAATATGCCAGCGGGAGATTATCGACAAATATTATAATTAGATGAACAGCGTCAATGAGAAAATTGTAGAGCGACATAAGTAACTCCCGATACAGCTGTCTGTTGCTCATACGTGCTACATAAAAGAATTTTTGGAGCGTGAAAGAATGCCCGCGAATACACGCGAGGAGGGGGAGGAGTAGACTTTAATGAAGAGAAGGGAGGAGAGGTCGGCCTGGAGATCGTGTCTCTAGCTTGCTACTCCTCACTGGGGTAAGGGGAAGTGGGACATACAGGGAGAGGTAGGGGCAGGTGATTATGATATCCTACAATGACCTACTATTTACACGCGTTGTCCAATACGCGGTTGTGCACTTTTCACCACTACACGCAGGAGTAGTGTTGTCCACATAGAACGTCATCGCACAAACACATTTCGCACTTTCTTCACTTCAAGTCCTGATTTCACAGGTGCTAAAGACGACCATCTAAGCTCATCTCACACATAAAGTTCAAAAGAGATCTTATTTGAAAAGTGATCTTCCGAAAAGGGGCGGGAGTCCAAACAGTCAACACTACGCTTTAGTATCCTTCGCTCCGCCGCATATGAGGGCAAACGCACAGTATGTGGTCTATTGTCTCG